>NC_069500.1:46854081-46926581 GCF_027579735.1 Bombina bombina
TTTAGGATTTTTTAGTGTTAGGTTTATTTTATTTTGGGGGGTTTGGTGGGTTGAGGGTTTTACTGTTAGTGGGGGTATTTTTTAAAAGTAAGGCTGTTTAACTTAGGGCAATGCCCTACAAAAGACCATTTTAAGGGGTATTGGTAGTTTAGTTTAAATTAGGGGGTGTTTTTATGTTGGGGGGCTTTTTTTATTTTCATAGGGATTAGGTTTATTTTTTTATTTTTGATAATTTGTTTTATTATTTTCTGTAAGTTGTATGTTAGACTTATTTTTTGTAATTTTAGATTAATTAAACTTATTTTTTATTTTTTTAAAGTAATGTTAGGTTTTTTATTTTAATTGTAATTTACGCCTAGATTACGAGTTTTGCGTTCGTGTTTTAATGCTGAAAAAATGTTCATTTCAGCGTTAAAACAGCACTGTAGCAATTACAAGTCTTGTCGGTATAGCTGTACCGCAGGCCTTTTACCCTGTAACACAACGTCAGTCCCGCACAAGTAAAAATGACATTTTTTATGGGACTTCTATAGCGCAGCTATTACGAGTTTTGCGGTGAGGCTAAAAAGCTTGCGTTCCAGCCTTTACCGGTCAAGATCCATTTCGCAATCTGAGAGCAGTAGTTATGAGTTTTACGCAACAAAACTGTTACATAAAACTCATAACTAAAGTGTTATAAAGTACACTAACACCCATAAACAACCATAAACCGAGGCCATCCTGCATCGCAAATACTTTATTAAAGTTATTAACCCCTAATCTGCCACTCCCAACATCGCCACCACTAATACAATGTATTAACCCCTATTCCGCCGCTCCCCGACATCGTCGCCACTATACTAAAGTTATTAACCCCTAAACCGCCACCCCCCCAGAATCGCTAACACTATTTAAATATTATTAACCCCTAATCTTCCATCTGCCCACATCGCCCCCAATATACTAACGTTATTAAGCCCTACAGTGCCGCCACTATAATAAACCTATTAACCCCTAAACCGATAGCCCCCCCACATCGCAATAAACTCAGTTAAACTAGTAAACCCTAAACCTAACGCCCCCTAACTTTATATTAAAATTACAATTTCCTTATCTTAAATTAAATTAAAACTTACCTGTCAAATTAAAAAAAACTAAGTTTAAACTAACAATTAAACTAATATAACTATTTAACTAATATTCAACTAACTACCAATTAAATACAACTAAAATACACGTTAAAAAAATCCTAACACTACTATTAAAATTACAAACTATCTAATTACAAAAAATAAAAAAGACTAAATTACAAAAAATAACAAACACTAAATTTACAAAAATAACAAACAAAATGATGAAAAATGAAAAAGAATTACACCTAATCTAATATCTGATCAAATATTTAAACTAATAACACCTAATCTAATAGCCCTATCAAAATAAAAAAGCCCACCCAAAATAAAAAACCCTAGCCTACAATAAACTACATTTAAAATGGCCTTTTGTAGGGCATTGCCCTAAGTTAAACAGCTCTATTAACTGTAAAAAAAAACACAAAGACCCCCAACAGTAAAACCCATCACCAAACAAAACTCCCAAAATAATAAACCTAACTCTAACAAAAACCTAAGCTACCCATTGCCCTGAAAATAGCATTTGTATGGGCATTGCCATTAAAAGGGCATTTAGCACTTTTGCTTTACCCTGAAAAGGGCATTAAGCTCTTTTACGAAAGGCCAAACCCTAAGCTAAAAAAAAACCCACCCAAAAAAACCCTAACCCCTGAAGATCCACTTACAGTTTTTGAAGTCCCGCTTGAACAATCTTTATCCAGGCAGCGAAGTCCTCATCCAGGCAGTAAGAAGTCTTCATCCAGACGGACTCTTCTATCTTCATCCAGGCGGCGAAGTCCTCATCCAGGCGGTGAGAAGTCTTCATCCAGGCGACCTCTTCTATCTTCATCCAGACGGCATCTTCTATCTTCAACCCGGCGGCACAGAGTGGGTCCATCCTGAAGACATCCGGTGCGGAGCATCCTCTTAATATGGTCGCCATAGTACACTAAATCTTCAATGCAAGGTACACGATTCAAGGTGCATTCCTATTGGCTGATTTGATTTTAGAAATTCAAATCAGCCAATAGGATGAGAGCTACTGAAATCCTATTGGCGGTTCAAATCAGCCAATAGGATGAGAGCTACTGAAATTCTATTGGCTGAATTGAACAGTGTTTTAAGGGGTTTTTTAAGGGTATTTTGGGCAGGTTTTTTTAGTTTAGGGTTTTGGCTTTCGTAAAAGAGGTAAATGCCCTTTTCAGGGCAAAGCAAAAGAGCAAAATGCTCTTTTAAGGGCAATTTCCATACAAATGCACTTTTCAGGGGTTTGTAATGTTAGTGGGTCTTTGTATTTTTTTTTTCAGGTAAAAGAGCTGTTTAACTTAGGGCAATGCCCTACAAAAGGCTCTTTTAAGCGCTATTGGTAGTTTATTCTAGACTAGGTTTTTTTATTTTGGGGTGTTTTTAATAGGAATATTTTTTATTATTTTTGATCATTTGTTATTTTGTGCAATGTATTTTTTTCATTTTGGGGTGGGTTTTAATTTTTCGATTAGGGCTTGGGCATTTCACAAAAGAGTTGAATGTCCTTTTAATGGCAATTAAATTAGCTAAATGCCCTTTTAAGGGCAATGGGTAGATTAGGTTTTACTTTATTTTTATTTTGTGGGTTTGGGGGGGTGGGGGTTTGTATTCTGTTAGGGGGTGTTTGTTTTGTACTAAAAGAGCTGTTAACTTTAGGGCAATGCCCTACAAAAGGCCCTTTTAAGGGCCCACAAAGAGGCCCTTTTAAGGGCCCTTGGTAGTTTATTCTAGATAAGGCTTTTTTATTTTGGGGTGTTTTTTTTTAAAGGGTATTAGAATAGAAATCATTTTTATTATTTTGTATATTTATTTATTTTTTATGATAGTTTTTTTTATTTTTTTGTAATTTTAGTGTTTTTTATTTTTTGTAATGGTAGTTTTTTTTGTAATGTTAGGTTTTAGTGTAAGGCAGCTTAGGTTTTACTTCACAGGTAAGTTTGTATTTATTTTAACTAGGTAGCTAGTAAATAGTTAATAACTATTTACTAACTAGTCTACCTAGTTAAAATAAATACAAATTTACCTGTGAAATAAAGATGAAACCTAAGCTAGCTACAATATAACGATTAGTTATATTGTAGCGAGCTTAGGTTTTATTTCACAGGTAAGTATTTAGTTTTAAATAGGTATTATTTAGTTAATAATTGTAACTTTAATTTAGCTCTATTTTAATTATGTTAAAGTTAGGTGGTGTTACGGTTAGGGTTACGTTAGGGTTATGTTAGGGGTTAATTTAGTTTAATTTAGGTTGTTGCGATGTGGGGGGCTGGCGGTTTAGGGGTTAATAGATTTATTTAGTGGTAGTGATGTGGGAGGCCAGACGTTTAGGGGTTAATAACTTTATTGAAATGTGGCAATGTCGGGGAGCGGCAGAATAGGGGTTTATAGATTTATTATAGTGTGGGCGAAGTTGAGGTTCAAGGGGAAAGGGGTTAATAACTCTAGTATAGTGGCGGCAACATTGGGAGCGGCAAATTAGAGGTTAATAGTTTTATTTAGTTGGCGGTGATATCGGGAGTGGCAGATTAGGGGTTAATAAGATTATGTAGGTTGCGGTGATGTCGTGGGCAGCAGATTAGGGGTGTTTAGATGCAGGGTTTATGTTAGGGTGTTAGGTTTAAACTTAACTTTTTTCCCCCCATAGACATCAAAAGGGCAGCATTACAGAGCTTTTTATTCCGCGATTGCAGGTGTTAGGTTTTTTTTTTAGCCCGCTCTCCTCATTGAGTCTTGATAAAGGCCTAGCAAGGGCCGAAACGCGTAGACCTGCACTGGTAAGCCTTATTTCATATATGTTATTGCACTGTGATCATTCTACACATTTGTCTTATCTTTTTCCCCTTAGGTTTATCCCTACCCTGGCCCACTAGTCGTTTATGTGTGTCAGCTTCTAAGAGCAAGGAGACTTTTATCTAATTTGTGTGACATATTTATTGGAATTTCCTGGTTATTTTGGCACACCATATCCACTTCCCACTGTGACCAGCATACACTTTCCCATTTTTTTCCCCACATTTTTTCACTGAGTTTTCTTGTTTGCATCCATCTGGCATATTTTTACCTTTTACTTTTGTGCATTATTCACACCACCTTTGGATTACAGAGACTTGGACACAATTCTGTTTGGACTTACATCACGTTTATTTTTGAACAATGTTTACATATTTTTATTGAACACTTTTTTGAATATTCCTTTTGGACCACTGAATTCAGCCATGAGGATTATTAATTCACAAACATATTTCCACGTTATCTTTTGTGCTTAGTGGCACTCTTTTCAATATTTTCATTATTTCTGCTTACACTGCTAGGAAACTGCCTACTTTCATTGGTCTCGTATATACGTTTTTATTGTAATTTTTTATTGTAATATTTTATATTGTATTTGCACATGGATCCATGATCACTGTTTTTAATATTTTTACATTTGTAATTAGCTAATAAATTAGTTTATCCATATTCATTTAGACCTTAGCCTCCGTTGGGTTGGCGCCTGGGGACTCTCCTAATTCTTTGTCCTATCTTATGGTGATAGCTAGGGATCACCTTCCCCCAGGCCTATAGGTGCATAGTGGCGCTGAAGTGGACCCTTGTTTTTCTCCTTATTGATATCTATGGGGAAAGTGTGCACGAGCATGTCAAAACAGCACTTGTATTCTGTGCGGTATTGAGCTTAAAAGCACCATATCACACGCACAAGCCAACTGTTTGAAAACTTGTAATGGCTGTGCTATAGGGGGTTAAATAGCACAACTTTTGTTGCGTTCGTTAAATTCCCTATAGCGCGCATAACTCGTAATCTTGCTGTTAGTATTTTTTACATTTTAGGTAACTGGGGTTAATTTAGGGGGTGTTAGGTTAGGGGGCTTAGTAATTTAATATTAATTAGTTATTTGCCTTGCAGGGGTTTGGCAGTTTAGGAGTTAATAGATGTATTAGGTTTATTGCGTTGTTGGGGTTTGGCGTATTAGGGGTTAATAGATTTATTAGGTTTATTGTGTTGTGGAGGTTTGGCGGATTAGGGTTAATATGTTTATATGATACTTTGCGATGTGGGGGTTGGCGGATTAGGGGTTAATAGCTAGATTGCAATATTGGGGTTTGGCGGATTAGGGGTTAATAGATTAATTAGTCATATTGCGATGTGGGGGTTGGCAAATTAGGGGTTAATATACTTTGGTTAGATTACGTGTTGTGCGTTAAAATGGTTATTTCAGTGTAAAAATAGTAACGCAGCCATTACGAGTCGTGTCGGTATAGCTATATATTTCACAAAACTCATAACTAAAATGTTACAAAGTACACTAACACCCATAAACTACCTATTAACCCCTATTCTGCCACCCCTCCACATCGCAAACACTATTTAAAACTTATTAACCCCTAATCTGCCGCTCTCGACATTGCCTCCACTAATAAAAGTTATTAACCTCTATTCTGCCGCTCCTTTTAAGGGCAATGCCCATACAAATGCCCTTTTCAGGGCAATGGGTAGCTTACAGGTAAAAGAGCTAATTTATTTTGTTATTTTTCATAATTTAGTGTTTGTATTTTTTGTAATTTAGTATTTTTTATTTTTTGTAATTTTAGACTTAATTATTTTCAGTAGTAATAGTTTTTTTTTTTAATGTGTAATTTAGTTTATTTAATTGGTAGTAATTTTAATATTAGTGTAATAGTTATATTAGGTTAATTGTTAGTTTAAACATAGGTTTTTTTTAATTTCACAGGTAAATTTTTATTTATCTTAAAGGGACAGTCTACTCCAGATATCCAAAATATATCATCCCTTTATCACCCATTCCCCAGTTTTGCTTAACCAACACTGTTCTATTTATACACATATTACCTTGTATCTAAGCCTCTGCAGACTGCCCCCTTACCTCAGTGCTTTTGACAGCCATGTAGTTTAGCCAATCAGTGCAGACTCCTAAATAACTCCACGGGAGTGAGCACAATGTTATCTATATGACTCACATGAACTAGTACTGTCTCAGTGGGAATTTTTTTTTTAAATGCTCTGGGCTAAGAGGTGGTTTTCAACGGTTTTAGAAATCGGTTTGAGCCTACCTAGGTTTAACTTTTCAAAAATACCACCAAGGGAACAAAGAAAAATTGATGATAAAAGTACATGGGAAAGTTGTTTAAAATTACATGCCCTATCTGAATCATGAAAGTTTATTTTTGTCTAGACTGTCCCTTTAAGATAGGGATATTGTAATTTTAACATAAAGTTAGGGGGTTGTAAGGTTTAGGGTTTAAGAGTTTGATTTAGTTTTTTGCAATGTGGGGGGCTGGCGGTTTAGGGGTTAATAGTTGTTTTTTAGTGGCGGAGATGTGGGAGGTTAGAGGTTTAGGGGTTAATAACTTTTATTAGTGGTGGTGATGTCGGGGAACGGCAGAATAGGGGTTAATTGTTTTTATTAGTGGCAGCAATGTCGGGGGCGGCAGATTAGGGCTTAATAAAATTATTACAGTGTTGGTGATGCCGGGGAGCGGCGGAATAGGGGTTAATAGCTTTATTATAGTGGCGGTGATGTCGGGGAGCAGCGGAATAGGGGTTAATAACTTTTATTAGTGGCTTCAATGTCGGGAGTGGCAGATTAGGGGTTAATAACTTTATTTTGGTGTTGGTGATGTCGGGGGCAGCATATTAGGGGTGTTTAGACTAGGGGTTTATGTTAGGGTGTTAGGTTTAAATGTAACTTTTTTTCCCATAGACATCAATGGGGTTGTGTTACAGTGATCGCCATTCCGCACTTCAGGTGTTAGTTTTTTTTCTAACACTCTCTCCCTATTGATGTCTATGGGGTAAAGCGTGCACGATCACGTATTCTCAGCCCTTGGCTTATGTGCGGCATGGAGCTTATCGCCACCATATCGCACGCACAAGGAGGCTTTTCAGGAACTTGTAATGGCAGCCCTATGGAGGGTAAAATAACGCAACCTCTATAGCGCAAAACTTGTAATCTAGATGTTTATTAGTTAATGCGGTGGTGGATTGCGGTTGATAGATATTGCGCATGCGTTAGGTGTTAGTTAATATTTTCAGGGAGTTACGGGAGTTACAGTGCTAACATTTTCAGCGTAAGGTTTGCTGCACCTGCCTATGTGTAGCGAGGTGAAAATGGAGTAAAATTTCTCCATTTTCTCCACGTAAATATTTGCGCTGAATACCCAATACGGATTTGCAATGCGGTTCTATGTTAGCTTATTGGAGTAAAATTTACGGGTGACGGGTGAAATATACGCGCCACATTTATATACGGGCCATATATGTGATAGCAATACCCAACTAAAAACCAGCGAGGCCTGCTTTTGCGGGCACCGCCTCATATGTAATCTTGCCCAAAGTTTCTAACCATGTACCAAGCTTTTTATTCAAAATGAGATGATTAGATGAACTTTTATGAGGTATAGACTATTGTTTTGTAAAGTTAAAGTCAAGTGCTTGCAAAACATGCAGTATTAATTTCTACAGACAAATGTTAACATTTCCTTTGTCAAAAGTAAGATATAAATATAAAATTTGAATTTGATTATCAAATTTGTATATTAACATTTGAATGCTGATTTCTTAAAGGTTTCAAGGTAAGTCTAGAAGAATAAATATTTAATTATTATATTAAAATGTTAACTTTTATTCTAGAAAAACATTCAAACTGCAGAACAAATATCAGTCAGAATTCATTATAATGATCCCTGGTGGAATTTTACATGAACTAATAGTCTAGACTTTACTTGTTTTTTTGGGAGATGTAATCGCCTCTTGAGAGAAATACACAGGAGTTATGTAGGTCACAAAACAAAGATACAATACATTTATGAAAAAATGTTTCATCTAAGGATTTTTTTTTTTGATATATGTAAAATGTAGTACTGCCCTAGACATAGGCCTATTTGGAATTACAGAGATATGTGCTTTATTTTATTTCTATATGTAAATACATATTGATATTTATATAGGAACATAACTCCAACTAGTCCTATTCCTGGGCCAGAAATAAATATTACATATAACAATGAATTTATAAAGTAAATAACCCTTGCATTCTATGTAAACTTTAGTATCTCAATGGGAACTAGTCTTTAAAAAAAAAAGTTTTTTTTCCTCTTTTACACCTTTTGTGAGCATGCTGTAATGATTAAGACTTTATCAACAGCTTCTGGCAGTGTTTTACCTGTTTGCACGTTCAATAAAAACTTGGTGTAATTTTGTGCTTTTTCAGAATCTATTTATTTTCTATGGGATGCGCAATATTTTTTTTGGAAGCTGTACTCTGGTTGCCGGTAGCGATGGAACATGTACCATCCGAAACTGTTGATAAGTTTAATGGCTTCCGACAGCGTTTTTTTTTGTTTTGCAACCTTGTGCAAAACCATTTACATCTCAATGGAAACAAGCCCCAAGTTGGATCATCTGAATGTTGGTAAGCTGGATCACCAACTCTCTGTAGCATTTGATTATCATTCAAGTTGGATTGTAGTCATTGTTTTACTTTATTTAATCTAAAATAGGGCATTTCAAATTGCATCTAATTATTATTTTTTTTTAAACACATGCCCCTGTCCTTAATAAATCAATGATCACTTGTTATACTTTCAGAGGTATGCCACTTTCTAAATGTAAATAAATAAGCCAATGAGCATCAGTAGAACGTATAAAACATTTACTATAGCATTAGTTTCAACACAAATGTAAACAGCTTTTATCCTTATAATCATTTTAGGCAAATAAATACTAAGAGCTGCACAACAATTACCAAAAAGCAATGTTATCCTTTTAGAATCATTAGTAGTATAAACAATAAAGCATAGAAAATTACCACATCAGATATTTTACCAGTAACTCTATCACTCACTCTGAATGTATCTTATTCCAATACAATCTGTAGATTTTATTTAAATATGTTTGTTACTTTTGCATAATTTCAGCTAAGAGGGGTGTCACTTAATAAAAATAGACATCTTCTTTAAAATGAATCATAGTTAGAATGTAGGGTAAGATTTCTAGTCATTTATTTTGCAAAATGCATTGCCGTTACCTGTCAAAATATCTCAGATTATAAAGTTCAATGGATGTTTAGCGATGTTATATTTGGGGAATTCAGATTATAAGCAGTTTTCTCTCTTAAATGGAAGAAATAGCTAAACTTAATGTTAAGGTTAATAAAATGTATGTTTACTTCAAAAAGTAACTTGAAGAAACACCATTACCCTAGAGAGAATCAAGTAGAAGGAGATGAATTACTGTTGGTGTTGGAAAAATAAGATTTGTAGATTAAAGGCCTCATACTGAACCTTTTGCCTTTGCAAAACTCCTATGCTGCTCTTGCATATTTCCCCCTGTGGCAAGGAGAGTACTTTTAGTGAGGCTTCTGAAGCAGTAATGTGTCAGATCTACTGGTATCTGAATATCAAAATAGGAAGATACAAGTAAGAACTGCAAATGTACAATTGTGGAAGAGACTATGGCATCTACTTATCAAGCCGTCAACTTTCTTGAATTCTACGGCACCAATACGCTCGCCTAAGATCGCCTAACATCGCTGCCACTGACTTGAATACGCTCTCCAAAGTTACCAAAAAAGCTGTCAAAAAGCCACGTTGTTAACTAACAGTCATCGATCTCGCTGCTCTTCGGCTTTTTCCAAGCTTTATTGGTACCCTGTCACTAAACACCCACACTATACTAACTGTTTACCCCCTATACCGCCACTCCCGGAGTCCACCGCAACTCTAATAAATGTATTAACCCCTAAACCACCACTCATGGTCCCCGCCACAACTAAATAAAGTGTTTAACCCCTAAACTGCCGCTCACGGAGCCCACCGCCACCTACATTATACTTATTAACCCCTAATCTGCCGCCCCTACACCGCCGCCACCTACATTATACTTATTAACCCTTAATCTGCCACCCCCTACACCGCCGCCACCTACATTATACTTATTAACCCCTAATCTGCCACCCCTACACCGCCGCCACTATATTAAATTTATTAACCCCTAAACCTAAGTCTAACCCTAACCCTAACACCCACTAACAAATAGAATTTAAATAAATCTAAATAAATATTCCTAGCATTAAATAAATTATTCCTATTTAAAACTAAATACTTACCTATAAAATAAACCCTAAGCTAGCTACAATATAACTAATAGTAACTATTTAATAACTTCCTAGTTAAAATAAATACAATTATACCTGTAAAATAAAATCTAACCTAAGTAACAATTACACCTAACACTACACTATAATTAAATAAATTCCCTAAACTAAATACAATTAAATACAATTAAATAAAATTATCTAAAGTACAAAAAACCCCCACTAAATTACAGAAAATAATAAACAAATTACAATATTTTTAAACTAATACAGTGAGAAGTCTCCAACCAACCCAAAAGAATGCGAGCTCAATTCTATTGGCTGATTGGATCAGCCAATAGGATTGAACTTAAATCCTATTGGCTGATTGCATCAGCCAATAGGATTTTTTCTACCTAGGGGATGACATCTTGGATGATGTCACTTAAAGGTACCTTTATTCAACAAGAAGACGTCGTCAGAAGAGGATGCTCCATGTTTGGATGTCTTGAAGATGGACCCACTCTGCGCCGGATGTATGAAGATAGAAGATGCTGTCTGGATGAAGACTTCTGCCCGTCTGGAGGACCACTTCTGCCCATCTAGAGGACCACTTCTGCCGGATTTGTTGAGGACTTCAGCCCACTTGGGTGAAGACTTCTCACAGTAAGGTGATCTTCAAGGGGTTAGTGTTAGGTTTTTTTAAGGGGGGATTGGGTGGGTTTTAGAGTAGGGTTGGTTGTGTGGGTGGTGGGTTTTAATGTTGGCGGGGTTTGTAAAAATTTTTTACAGGTAAGGAGCTGATTACTTTGGGGCAATGCCCTGCAAAAGGCCCTTTTAAGGGCTATTTGTAATGTAGTGTAGGGTAGGGCTTTTTTATTTTGGGGGGCTGTTTTATTTTGTTAGGGGGATTAGGTGTAATTAGTTTAAAATTCTTGTAATTTGTTTATTATTTTCTGTAATTTAGTGTTTGTTTGTTTTTGTACTTTAGATAATTTTATTTAATTGTATTTAGTTTAGGGAATTTATTTAATTATAGTGTAGTGTTAGGTGTAATTGAAACTTAGGTTAGGTTTTATTTTACAGGTATATTTGTATTTATTTTAACTAGGAAGTTATTAAATAGTTAATAACTATTTAATAACTATTGTACCTAGTTAAAATAAATACAAACTTGCCTGTAAAATAAAAATAAACCCTAAATAGCTACAATGTAACTATTAGTTATATTGTAGCTAGCTTAGGGTTTATTTTATAGGTAAGTATTTAGTTTTAAATAGGAATAATTTATTTATGCTAGGAATATTTATTTAGATTTATTTAAATTATATTTAAGGTAGTGGGTGTTAGGTAGTGATGGGCGAATGTTTCTAAAAATTTGAAATTTAAAACGAATTTTGATACATTTGTTCGTTCGAATCAAATTTCAAATGTTTATATAACATTCTAACATTCTATTTTCGAATTTTCATTTTCGAATTTTTCAATAAAATGCAAAAATATTCGTTCGAATAATAGAATGTTTAGCTATGTATTCATTCAATTTCGAAATGTAATATTCGAATTTGAATGTGAGATTCGAATTCGAATGTGACATTCAAATTTGAAATAGTATTTCTAGTCTACAACTGTGTTTAATAAATGTAATATTCAAATTTGAATGCTACATTCGAATTCGAATGTCACATTCGAATTCAAAATAGTATTTCTAGTCTAATACTGTGTTTTATAAATGTAATATTCGAATTTGAATGTGACATTCGATTCGAATGTGATATTCGATTCGAATGTGACATTCGAAATAGTGTTTCTAGTCTACAATTGTGTTTTATAAATGTAATATTCAAATTCGAATGTGATATTCGAATGTGACATTCGAAAACTGTAAATAACATTAGAAAATTGAATTTTTAAGAATATTCGTTCTTATCAACATTCTATTATGTAAATCGAATTTCTACAGTAACATTCGTTCTAACATTCAAATTCGGATATAAACACATTCGCCCATCCCTAGTGTTAGGGTTAGAGTTAGACTTAGGTTTAGGGGTTAATAAATTTAATATAGTGGCGGCGGTGTAGGGGTGGCAGATTAGGGGTTAATAAGTATAATGTAGGTGGCGGCGGTGTAGGGGGGGCAGATTAGGGGTTAATAAGTATAATGTCGGTGTAGGGGTGGCAGATTAGGGGATAATAAGTATAATGTAGGTGGCGGCAGTGTAGGGGGGGCAGATAAGTGGTTGATAAGTATAATGTAGGTGGCGACGGTGTGGGGGGGGCATATTAGGGGTTAATAAGTATAATGTAGGTGGTGGCGGTGTAGGGGGGGGCAGATTAGGGGTGTTTAGATTCGGGGTACATGTTAGGGTGTTAGGTGTAAACATTCCCATAGGAATCAATGGGATATCGGGCAGCAGCGAACATAAGCTTTCGCTGCTTTCAGACTCCCATTAATTCCTATGGCATCCACCGCCTCCAGGGCGGCAGATTGAAAACCATGTACGCTGGGCCGGAATAGTGGCGAGCGTACCTGGTAGAAAATTGATAACTAGCAAAAGTAGTCAGATTGTGCTGAATTTGCATTTGAAACATCTGCAATGACGTATGTATCGATCTGTGTCGGACTGAGTCCAGGGGATCGTATGTTACATCACAAAATTCTACTTTTGCCGGTCTGTAGGGTTTGATAACTAAGGAGACACAAATACGCTGCAAAATTCCAGTGTATTTGCGGTTGACGGCTTGATAAGTAGATGCCTATAAGTATTTGACTTCCTATTAAGGAATGTGTATTTGGGTGAAGTAATAGAGAGTGAATCAAGAGAGGTTATGTGTTTTTTCACGATGCTCATACGGATAAGAATCACAATTGAAAAAATCTGAAGAAATATTCTGTTTGGTCTATCCATAGTAAAAGGGTTCTGATTGATGCTTTAGGAACTAATGATCTGACTCTAAATATGCTAATAAAGAGTTTTGTGAACTGAGAATGTAGTATCAGCTGTATACTTTTTTCTGCCATTTTACCTGTTTACAGATGGGAAGGAGGAGACATATAACAAGTTCTAGAACTTAGCACTGACCATGAAGAATAGGCAATAATTGTGACAGAATTCAATATATATACAAATTTGAATGTGATATTAAAATTCAAAATAGTATTTCTAGTCTACAATTGTGTTTTATAAATGTAATATTAGAATTTGAACTGACATTCGAAAACTGTAAATAGAATTAAATAATAGAATTTTAATTCTTATCAACACTATTATGTAAATCGAATTTCTACAATAACATTCGTTCTAACATCCGAATTTGAATATAAACGCATTCGCCCATCCCTACTGGCAAGGCCAAAAAGGCAATTTCTTGTAGTTCTGATGATGTATTGATCATCAGAGCCTCAGAGAGGAACTGGATACAAATCTCTAAAGATGTTTTGGTTTAGAGACTACAGACTTTAAGGGAAGTGGTGGTGATTTAGATAAGGGTTTGCTGCAAAAAGAATGCAAATGTATTTTTACTTTCAAATCCCTGAAACCACAAGCAATTAATGAGGAAATTAATTATGCATCCTTTTTTATGATAAAAAAAAAACATAATTTATGTAAGAATTTACCTGATAAATTAATTTCTTTCATATTGGCAAGAGTCCATGAGCTAGTGACATATGGGATATACAATCCTACCAGGAGGGGCAAAGTTTCCCAAACCTCAAAATGCCTATAAATACACCCCTCACCACACCCACAATTCAGTTTAACGAATAGCCAAGCAGTGGGGTGATAAAGAAAGGAGTAGAAAGCATCAACAAAGGAAATTTGAAAATAATTGTGCTTTATACAAAAAATCATAACCACCATAAAAAGGGTGGGCCTCATGGACTATTGCCAATATGAAAGAAATGAATTTATCAGGTAAATTCTTACATAAATTATGTTTTCTTTCATGTAATTGGAAAGAGTCCATGAGCTAGTGACATATGGGATATCAATACCCAAGATGTGGAGTCTTCCACTCAAGAGTCACTAAAGACGGAGGGAATAAATCAAAAATAGCCATATTCCGCTGAGAAAATAATCCACAACCCAGAAGCAAATACATCAAAATGGTAGAATTTAGTAAATGTAAGCAAAGAGGACCAAGTGGCTGCTTTGCAAATCTGATCAACTGAAGCTTCATTCTTAAAAGCCCATGAAGTGGAGACTGATCTAGTAGAATGAGCTGTAATTCTCTGAGGCGGGGTTTGACCCGACTCCAAATAAGCTTGATGAATCAAAAGTTTCAACCAAGAATCCAAGGAAATAGCAGAAGCTTTCTGACCTTTCCTAGGACCAGAAAATAAAACAAATAAACTAGAAGTCTTTCTGAAATTTTAGTAGCTTCCACATAATATTTCAAAGCTCTTACCACATCCAAAGAATGTAAGGATCTCTCCAAAGAATTCTTAGGATTGGACATAAAGAAGGGACAACAATTTCTCTACTAATGTTGTTAGAATTCACAACCTTAGGTAAAAATTGAAAAGAAGTCTGCAAACCTGCCTTATCCTGATGAAAAATCAGAAAAGGAGACTCACAAGAAAGAGCAGATAGCTCAGAAACTCTTCTAGCAGAAGAGATAGCCAAAAGGAACAACACTTTCCAAGAAAGTAGTTTAATGTCCAAAGAATGCATAGGTTCAAATGGAGGAGCCTGTAAAGCCCTCAGAACCAAATTAAGACTCCAAGGAGGAGAAATTGACTTAATGACAGGCTTAATATGAACTAAAGCCTGTACAAAACAGTGTATATCAGGAAGTATAGCAATCTTTCTGTGAAATAAAACAGAAAGAACGGAGATTAGTCCTTTCAAGGAACTTGCAGACAAACCCTTATCCAAACCATCCTGAAGAAACTGAAAAATTCTAGGAATTCTAAAAGAATGCCAGGAGAATTTATAAGAAGAACACCATGAAATGTAAGTCTTCCAAACTCTATAATAAATCTTTCTAGAGAAAGATTTACGAGCTTGTAACATAGTATTAATCACTGAATCAGAGAAACCTCTATGACTTAGAACTAAGCGTTCAATTTCCATACCTTCAAATTTAATGATTTGAGATCCTGATGGAAAAACGGACCTTGAGATAGTAGGTCCGGCCGTAACGGAAGTGGCCAAGGCGGGCAACTGGACATCCGAACCAGATCCGCATACCAAAACCTGTGTGGCCATGCTGGAGTCACCAGCAACACAAAAGACTGTTCCATGATGATTTTTGAAATCACTCTTGGAAGGAGAACTAGAGGCGGGAAGATGTAAGCAGGTTGATAACACCAAGGAAGTGTCAGTGCATCCACTGCTTCCGCCTGAACATCCTTGGACCTGGACAGGTATCTGGGAAGTTTCTTGTTTAGATGAGAGGCCATGAGATCTATCTTTGGAAGCCCCCACATCTGAACAATCTGAGAAAGTCTGGCGGCTGAGATAATCCGCCTCCCAATTGTCTACACCTGGGATATGCACCGCAGAGATTAGACAGGAGCTGGATTCCACCCAAGCAAGTATCCGAGATACTTCTTTCATAGCTTGGGGACTGTGAGTCCCACCCTGATGATTGACATAAGCCACAGTTGTGATATTGTCTGTCTGAAAACAAATGAATGGTTCTCTCTTTAGTAGAGGCCAGAACTGAAGAGCCCTGAGAATTGCACTCAGTTCTAAAATATTTATTGGTAATCTCGCCTCTTGAGATTTCCAAACCCCTTGTGCTGTCAGAGACCCCCAAACAGCTCCCCAACCTGAAAGACTCGCATCTGTTGTGATCACAGTCCAGGTTGGGCGAACAAAAGAAGTCCCTTGAACCAAACGATGGTGATCTATCCACCATGTCAGAAAGTGTCGTACATTGGGATTCAAGGATATTAATTGTGATATCTTTGTATAATCCCTGCACCATTGATTCAGCATACAAAGCTGTAGAGGTCTCATGTGAAAACGAGCAAAGGGGATTGCGTCCAATGCTGCAGTCATGAGACCTAAAATTTCCATGCACATAGCCACTGAAGGGAATGACTGAGACTGAAGGAGCCGACATGCTGCGACCAATTTTAAAAGTCTCTTGTCTGTTAGAGACAGAGTCATGGACACTGAATCTATCTGGAAGCCTAAAAAGGTGACCCTTGTCTGAGGAATCAAGAAACTTTTTGGTAAATTGATCCTCCAACCATGTTTCCGAAGAAACAACACTAGTTGATTCATGTGAGATTCTGCAGTATGTAAATACTGAGCTAGTACCAAGATATCGTGCAAATAAGGAAACACCGCAATACCCTGTTCTCTTATTACAGATAGTAGGGCACCCAGAACCTTTGAAAAGATTCTTGGAGCTGTTGCTAGGCCAAATGGAAGCGCAACAAATTGGTAATGCTTGTCTAGAAAAGAGAATCTCAGAAACTGATAGTGTTCTGGATGAATCGGAATATGAAGGTATGCATCCTGCAAGTCTATTGTGGACATAATGTCCTTGCTGAACAAAAGGCAGAATAGTCCTTATAGTCACCATCTTGAAAGTTGGTACTCTTACATAACGATTCAAAATTTTCAGATCCAGAACTGGTCTGAACAAATTTTCTTTCTTTGGTACAATGAATAGGTTTGAATAAAAGCCCAAACCTTATTCCTGAGGAGGAACTGGCATGATTACCCCTGAAGACTCCAGGTCTGAAACGCACTTCAGAAAAGCCTGAGCTTTTACTGGATTTACAGGGATGCGTGAGAGAAAAAATCTTCTCACAGGAGGTCTTACTTTGAATCCTATTCGATACCCTTGAGAGACAATGCTCTGAATCCAATGATTTTGGACAGATTTTATCCAAAAATCCTTGAAAAATCTTAATCTGCCCCCTACCAGCTGAGCTGGAATGAGGGCCGCACCTTCATGCGGACTTAGGGGCAGACTTTGGTTTCCTAAATGGCTTGGATTTATTCCAATTTGAGGAAGGCTTCCAACTGGAAGCAGATTCCTTGGGAGGAGGATTGAGTTTTTGTTCCTTATTCTGACGAAAAGAACGAAAACGGTTAGAAGCCTTAGATTTACCCTTAGGTTTTTTATCTTGAGGCAAAAAAACTCCTTTTCCTCCAGTGATAGTTGAAATAATAGAATCCAACTGAGAACCAAATCAATTATTACCTTGGAAAGAAAGAGATAGTAAACTAGATTTAGATGTCATATCAGCATTCCAAGATTTCAGCCACAAAGCTCTTCTAGCTAATACAGCTAAAGACATGGATCTAACATCAATTTTGATAATATCAAAAATGGCATCACAAATAAAATGATTAGCATGTTGCAGTAAGCGAACAATGCTAGATATGTCAGAATCCAATTCATGTTGCGCTAAATTTTCCAACCAAAAAGTTGATGCAGCCGCAACATCACCTAAAGAAATAGCAAGTCTGAGAAGATGACCTGAATATAAATAGGCCTTCCTTAGATAAGATTCAAGCTTCCTATCTAAAGGATTCTTAAAGGAAGTGCTATCTTCCATAGGAATAGTGGTACGTTTAGCAAGAGTAGAAATAGCCCCATCAACTTTGGGGATCTTTTCCCAAAACTCTATAGATTTTGCTGGTAAAGGATACAATCTCTTAAACCTTGAAGAAGGAATAAAGGAAGTACCTGGCTTATTCCATTCCCTAGAAATCATATCAGAAATAGCTTCAGGAATGGGAAAAACACCTGGGGAAACCACAGGAGGTTTAAAAACAGCATTTAAACGTTTATTAGACTGAACGTCAATAGGACTGGTTACCTCAATATCCAAAGTAATTAACACTTCTTTTAATAAAGAACGCATATACTCTATTTTAAATAAATAAGTAGATTTGTCAGTGTCAATATCTGAGGAAGGATCTTCTGTTCCAGATAGATCCTCATCAGAAGAGGATGAATTATTATGTTGTTGGTCATTTGAAATTTCATCAGCTAAATGAGAAGCTTTAAAAGACCTTTTATGTTTATTAGAAGGTGGAAATGCAGACAAAGCCTTCATAATAAATTCAGAAACAAATTCTTTAAAATTTACAGGTATATCATGCACATTAGAAGTTGAAGGAACTGCAACTGGCAATGTACTATTACTGATAGAAACACTATCTGCATGTAAAAGTTTATCATGACAACTATTACAAATGACATTTGGTGGAATAATTTCTACAATTTTACAATAAATGCACTTAGCTTTTGTAGAACCCATGTCAGGCAGCAATGTTCCAGCAGAAACTTCAGAGGCAGGATCAGATTGGGACATCTTGCTCAATGTAAAAGAAAAAACAACATATAAAGCAAAATTATCTATTTCCTTAAATGACAGTTTCAGGAATGGGAAAAAATGCAAAAGCCTAGGCCTCTTGATAGAAAGGAAAGCAGGAGGCAAACAACAATGGGGTATTGAAATAATGAAGAAAAAATTGGCGCCAAGTATGACGCACAATGTAACATAAACTTTTTTGGTGCCAAAAATGACCGGAAATGACACACTTGCGTCACTAATGACGCTGCCGTGTGAAAGGTCTCGACGTCACGTATGACGCCGGAAATGACGAAGTTGCGTAAAAAAACATAATTTCCTGCACCAAAAAAGTTTGCGCCAAAAATGACGTAATAAAGTCTAACATTTGACGCACCCGCGGGCCTAATACCCGCAAATGCAAAAAGTAATCAAATTGAAAAAGACTAAACCCCAGATAAGAAATATATTTCTTAAAGTGTTTATATTCCCAAATATGAAACTGACAGTCTGCAGAAGGAAATACATGAACCTGACTCATGGCAAATATAAGTACAATACACATATTTAGAACTTTATATAATTTGCATAAAGTGTCAAACCATAGCTGAGAGTGTCTTAAGTAAATGAAAACATACTTACCAAAAGACACCCATCCACATATAGCAGATAGCCAAACCAGTACTAAAACAGTTCTTTAGTACAGGTAATGGTAAATTTGAGAGTATATTGTCGATCTGAAAAGGGAGGTAGGAGATTAATCTCTACGACCGATAACAGAGAACCCATGAAAAAGACCCCCATTAGCGAAATCATTGTATTCAATAGGTGATACTCCCTTCACGTCCCTCTGACATTCGCTGTACTCTGAGAGGAATCGGGCTTCAACAATGCTGAGAAGCGCATATCAACGTAGAAATCTTAGCACAAACTTACTTCACCACCTCCATAGGAGGCAAAGTTTGTAAAACTGAATTGTGGGTGTGGTGAGGGGTGTATTTATAGGCATTTTGAGGTTTGGGAAACTTTGCCCCTCCTGGTAGGATTGTATATCCCATATGTCACTAGCTCATGGAATCTTGCCACTTACATGAAAGAAAACGTAATAATAATAATAATAATTTGCGATTTATATAGTGCTTTTCTCCCTGTGAGACACTTTACAAATATACCAACATAAGACATAAAAGTTAGGAGTTTCTGAAGGTCAGATAAGCGGACTGAATGCCTGATGGAAGAGGTGGGTCTTTAGGTTTTTTTTTAAAAAGTCTGTAAGGACGGTGCCTCGCTGATTGCACACGATAATGAGTTCCAGAAAGTAGGGGCAGCATGGCCGAATGCTCTGGAGCCTGAGTTTGTCCTTATTCTTGGCACTAAGAGGAGGGATGCGTTGGCTGACCTAAGTGAACGGGATGGGATGTAGGGTGTCAGGAGCTCTTTCAGGTACTGTGGGCCTTGGTTGTTTAAGGCTTTGAAGGTCAGCAGGCCAATTTTAAAATATGTTCGCCATATGCAGGGAGTGGAGAACAGGTGTTATGTGGCAGGAGCGAGTTTGATTGGTCAATAGTCTGGCTGCTGCGTTTTGTACTGTCTGAAGGAGATGGAGTTCTTTTTTTTGGTAGGCCCAAGTAAAGTGCATTGCAGTAATCTAGCCTAGAGGATACAAATGCATGGATTAATGTTGGCATATCATCCGGTGGAATTAAGTGTTGTATCCTAGCTATGTTTTTCAGATGAAAGTAGGCCGATTTTATTACGGAGGAAATCTGCTGTTTAAAAGATAGTCCAGCGTCAATCAGCACTCCGAGGTTTCGTACCTTTGCTGAACTAACGAGATTAGAGCCTCCAAGCTCCAGGCCAGTTGGGTGATCGTGGGATATTTTTGATGCCCGGGGTCCCCTCACCAAGAGTAACTCTGTTTTGTCTGGGTTCACTTTGAAACAGCTAGCATTCATCCATTCTATGAGGTCTGTTAAGCAATTGTTTATGCGGCATGCTGGGTCTGTAGTATCTAGAGCAAAGGAGAAGTAGAGTTGTGTCATCAGCGTAACAATGATACCTTAGGCACTGTCGGTTAATGATGTCCCTCAGTGGTAGTAAGTAAATTGTGAATAGCATGGGAGACAGGATAGATCCTTGTGGAACTCCGCAGGCCAGTTCTGTTGGTGCTGATGAGCTTGATCCTGATATTACTCTCTGTGATCTACCAGCGAGGAAAGATTTAAACCAGTTAAGGACTGTGCCTCCTAGACCACAGATGTACTGCAAGCGCTCTACTAGAATCCTATGGTCAATGGTGTCAAATGCAGCTGAGAGATCCAGGAGGATTAGAATGGAGTAATCACCTTTGTCTCTTGCCACATATATCTTGATACATATATAATACATAATGTATGAGGGAAGTTTTTTCATGTGTATTATATTGTCAATTTTTGGGGGAAAAGGATTAAATGATTTTTTACAAATGTAAAATACAGCTTCCATGAAACTATAGGAATGATTTTATGTATAAAACATTAAAATGATGGATACTATGGGGCATATTTATCAAGCTCCGTATGGAGCTTGATGCCCCGTGTTTCTGGCGAGCCTGCAGGCTCGCCAGAAACAGCAGTTATGAAGCAGCGGTCACAAAGAACACAGCTCCATAACCTGTCCGCCTGCTCTGAGCAGGCGGACAGACATCGCCGGAAATCAACCCGATCGAGTACGATCGGGTTGATTGACACCCCCCTGCTGGCCGCGAGTCTGCAGGGGGCGGCGTTGCACCAGCAGCTTTTGTGAGCTGCTGGTGCAATGCAGAATACGGCAAGCATATTGCTTGCCGTATTCAGCGAGGTCTGGCGGACCTGATCCGTACTATCAGATCAGGTCCGCCAAACTTTCATAAATAGGGACCTATGTATCAAATGTTTTAAATACAAGCACAACATTTAGCATCATTATTTCACCTGGCGGGGCAGATCAAATAGGATGACATACATGAAGTCTCAATATTAAAACTAGAAGCTGGGAGAAAGCCCTTTTACACACATGTGGTGAAACGTGTAGAATGTTGTTGGATAGTTGCAGGGGTGGTCAGCTGTCCCCACTCCTTTCAAATTGGAAACTGTAATTACCAAGATTAACAAAGTGGTTGTAAACATAGGCACCCCTAACATAGCTGCAGCCAGATTCGGGTGACAAGATAAGTGGAGCATGCATTCAGCCATTACTTTGAGTTATATGCGGTAACTAAAGTAACACAATGCAGGCTTAGCTTTTGTTTGGATACTCCTTGTAATCTGGGCTGACATGGGGTCGGGGGTTGCCACAGGAAGAATTATTCCAACTTTAGCTTAATACACTGGGGAGCTTGTTTTTCCTTTGGTTGGATTATAATGCAAAGATATTGATAAGGGATATTTGCATGTTTTTTTTGGAATCTATGTGCATTATGTCCTCAGTTACTCAGTACTCAATAGATTGATTGGGACACTATTCAGACTTGCTTCATGGACAGTGGATTTATGGACTATTTGATATTTTTGTAACACTTTGTGTGCATGCTAATTTATATTCTAGCCTTATTTTTAGGATATCCAGGTATCCTTATTAGTTTCAAATTTGTTCATTGTTTCTTAATAAATATGTAAGAATTTTTGGATCCATTGATTTTAAATAACTACCTGCTTAATGCTTTAAACCTTCATAGTTCTGTGTCATAAAGGTAGATTTACCCTTTTTGTAACATTGAGAATGGCACCTCAAAAACACTGCAGATGCTGATAGCAGCTGACAGGTAAATATTTATTTAAGGCTTATGAATGTTGGGGCTGTACATTTCTGTTTTGTTTCATTATTTCATTCTTTAATAATTTCGTAAAAGTAGCAAAATGAATAGGATAAATAAAGCCAGAACTCTTGGTACACTCATAAATAGTAATATTAGATGGACAACTAATCAACTTTATTAAAAAGTTTGATTATCCAAAATTTGTTGTGAAGTTCAATGATTAACACCCTAACTACCAAAGAGCCCAGCAAAGCTTTTAGAAAGTAGCCAAGAAGTTAAAACTATTGTGAAATAGAAAAAAAATGTTCAACTGTTTTATGTACTATGAATTATTGTGTTTTTTTTTTATATTGTTATGCTACCTCTTGTAAAATCTATGCAATCCATATGGGTTTTTTATATGACTTCTTCAATATAAATATATTCTGTCTGGGATCTTGTATGCAGCTGGAATTGAGATATTCAACAATTGTTACAGCAGTGTTTAATTTAAGAACTACACATTCTGTCTATTAGAGTTGCACACTAGGCCTGTTAGCATCTGGTTATTCCTAGTGCATATGGGTTTCTTAGTGTGAGTTTTAAACACTTAGAAGTTTGAACTCAGCAGGAGTTATACACAATGCTGTTTAAGTATCATTCACATCTGCTATTGCGTCTGACGTTGTACAGTTCAGTGGATGTATGGCAGCAGTTTTTGATGCAACGTTCTGGAAATTAGGTGCTCTACCATCTGTAGATACTTCTCAATGTTTGTGAGAGGTGATTGCTAAACAGTAGACTGAAATGTAGAAAGGAAGTTTGTGTCATATGTCGTGCACCTGAAAGATAACCATTGACTTTGAGACCTGCTAGGTCAACAGAGAATTGAGTATTATGGAATTTTACACAGAGAGATGAAAACCCCCATGATAAATATGTCTGCACTTGCAGAACTAAATTAACACTACAGATGCTCCTGCATTAGTATCTGATTGAATTGCAAGGCAATGGTACATGGAAAGTTCTGTAGTAAAACTTTAAAGGGTTACAAATCAACAGACCAAGTTGTATTTTTCCTTTTTCCAGCGACAGAATACAGGTAGCCCTCAGTTTACGCCGGGGTTAGGTTCCAGAAGGAATGGTTGTAAATCGAAACCGTTGTAAATTGAAACCCAGTTTATAATGTAAGTCAATGGGAAGTGAGGGAGATAGGTTCCAGGCCCCTCTCAAAATTGCCATAAGTAACACCTAATACATTATTTTTAAAGCTTTGAAATGAAGACTTTAAATGCTAAACAGCATTATACACCTAATAAAATAATCACACAACACAGAATATATAATTAACTAAGTTAAATGAACAAAAACATTTGCTAAACAGCATTATAAACCTAATAAAATAATCACACAACACAGACTTCACTTGCATTTTTCTGCAAACAGTTCTTTCTATGCATTCCAATCTGGACTGATTTATAGACAGGGAGATCTTGTTCCTTTGAAATCTGCTTGATAGCTCAGGTCTGGTTAAACTGATTAATTTCAGCTTGCTTGGCTTTACTGCAACACAAGCGGACAGCTCCACCTACTGGCTATTTTAATAAATGCACTGCTTCTCAATGCTTTTCAATAGCAGTCACATGACTGGAAAAAAAGGTTGTTATTCTGAAACGGTGTAAATTGAACCGTTGTAAAACGAGGGTCACCTGTATGTGCTAGGTATTGTGAAGGAAAAAAATAATCATGTTGATAACATTTCTTTACTTAAAGGGAAATGAAACCAAGAAAATATTTTTCCATTATTTAATAGCATCTATAATATAATACAAATGGTCAAGTACCCTTGTTTAAGAAATCTGCCCTGTTATCGTTATAATTAGGTTTTAAATACTACAATTCCATTGCCTATGCTCGGTGTCCACATTCTTATGGTCATGTGTTCAGGAGAGAGCAAATAATACATTTAAATATTCAAATTAGTTTTGATAAAGGACACTGAATGGCTACACATCTGATTAGTGGATTTAGATTTCAGTACCTTGATTTTGTATTGACGCTCCTTACTTCAGAAAAAGTGCTTTACATTATGATATCTATGTTAACCACATTATGATCACATTTAAGCACCAATACAGCAATACTTTCATGTCCCTTAAAGTATAGAATTTGAGCTACAATAAACTCAAGCATTACAAAGTTGTTTCATTTGTACGCTCCAATAGACATGGGTATTTATGTTCTGACTAATTTAAAAAACTACCATGTACATTGTATCTGTCTGAAAATGATAAACAACCCTTTAATGAATTAAACTAACAAATGAATGCATGCTAGAAAAAAATTAACTCTAGAGAAAGGGAAGGCTTTCTGTAGGCTGGTAAGGCTTCAATAAGTACAAACTTACATGATTAAATAATTATTTAGCAATGCCCTTGTCAATTAATTGATTCTAGTATAAGTCAATCAGTTTTAAAGTGATGGTAAATCTTAGCGTTTGTGAAAAACTAGGATTTACCATTGGAACAAATAGAGGGGATTTTCAGTCATGAAGTATAAAATACTTTATGCTGAAAGTTCCTTTATCTGTTTGAGCGTTCGCCGCACTCATCTGCTCAGGCAGTCCACGGCAGAACACTATTTATAAAGTCACCTTTATTTGTTCCAATGGTAAATCAAAGCGTTTCACAAACGCTAGGATTTACCATCACTTAAAGCTTCTGCTGTGATGAAAAATTTTAAACAGATGCCATATTAGAGGTGTATTTGCATAAATAGTCTAGATGCTCTAAAGCTCTTATCATTCTTACTATATAGGCAGTCTTCAATGGGCAGGGGACACATTTACATATAAATATGTAAATTTACATACAAGTATGCAAATTTACATATGTATATGTAATTAATCTGTGATATTCCATACAGCTGCTGAGATCTGCAGGTAAAAAAAAAGTTTGTCGCAATTAAGTTATGTAAATTTATTTTTCTAATTCCCACTCGCATTGTCGTGATTGTAAATCTCAGAGCAGTCATCATCATAAACGGAATTTCAAACCTTCATGACTGGGCTTTCAAATAGGATTTTGCCTTTGTGACCGGGATTTAAAAAGCAGTTGGGCCTTTGCAATCAGGCTTTGAAATGAGAAAGCACACTTGTGACCTCAAAGACAAAACTCGTTAATAACATTGCACTTTTCCATTTTTTCCAGTTACATTATTGAAATCCCAGTCATGAAGGTGCAATCTTATAGAAACCTGTAGTGTTCCGATGGATTTCAGATGTTTATGTCACCAAACTGGAAAATAGTTATTTCTCAATCAATAATAATAATAATTATTTTTTATTATTATCGGTTATTTGTAGAGCGCCAACAGATTCCGCAGTGCTATAAACAAAGGGGAGTACAACAAAAAAATTATAGGTATCAAATGGGTAGAGGGCCCTGCCAAGAGTTGCACTGTTGTAGTCAGCTCTTAAGAAGGTTATTTACAAACAGCTGGACTCTTAGGGTTACATGTGAAGGGGGTTCAGGGGGTAGCAATGGAGGAGAGGAACTGGTATTAGGAAAGGTTAGTGTAGGTTTTATGCATCCCTGAACAGTAGAGTCTTTAGGGAGCACTTGAAGCTTTTAAAACTAGAAGAGAGTCTTGTGGAGTGAGGCAGAGAGTTCCACAAGATGGGAGCCAGTCTGGAGAAGTCCTGTAAACGGGAGTGCAATGAGGTGACAAGAGAGGAGGAGAGGAGGAAGTCGTGAGTAGAGCGAAGGGGACGGGAGGGAGAGTATCTGGAGACAAGGTCTGTGATATAGGGGGAAGCAGTGCAGTTGAGGGCTTTGTATGTAAGAATGAGAATTTTGTGTTTGATCCTAGAGGCAAGAGGAAGCCAGTGAAGGGATTGGAAGAGAAGTGCAGCAGATGAAAAGTGACGTGTAAGGAAGATGAGTCTGGCAGAGGCATTCATTATGGATTGTAAAGGAGCTAGGCGGCAGGTGGGGAGACCAGAGAGGACAGAGTTGCCGTAATCAAGGCGGGAAAGAATGAGAGAGAGGATTAAAGTCTTAGTTATGTCTTGTGTAAAGAAGTGTCTAATTTTAGAGATGTTTTTAAGCTGGAAGCGGCAGGCTTTAACCAAGGACTGAATGTGAGGAGTGAAAGAAAGATCTGAGTCAAATATGACCCCGAGACATCGGACGTGCGGGGTAGGGGTAATGATGCAGTTGTCGACAGTTATAGAGAGATTGGGGGTGGAGAGTTTTGAGGAAGGGTGGAAAATAAGGAGCTCAGTTTTGGAGAGATTTAACTTGAGGTAGTGATTGGACATCCAGTTAGAGATGTGAGAAAGACAGTTAGTGACACGGGTTAGCAAGGAAGGAGATTGGTCTGGTGCAGAGAAGTAGATTTGGGTGTCGTCGGCATACAAATGATATTGTAAACCATGGGACTTTATTAGGGAACCTAGTGATGACGTGTAGATTGAGAAGAGAAGGGGACCGAGGACAGAGCCTTGCGGTACTCCGACAGAAAGTGGTGACAGGGCAGAGGAGGCCCCAGAGAAAGCTACACTAAAGGTACGGTTTGACAGGTAGGAAGAGAGCCACAAGAGGGTTGTGTCACAGATGCCAAAGGATTGGAGGGTTTGGAGCAAAAGAGGGTGGTCAACAGTGTCAAAGGCTGCGGACAGATCAAGGAGGATAAGCAGAGAGAAGTGGCCTTTTGATTTTGCTGTAAGTAGGTCATTGGTAACCTTAACAATTGCTGTCTCTGTGGAGTGATAGGGACGAAATCCAGATTGCAGTGGGTCAAGGAGGGAATTTATTGTAAGGAAATGGGATATGCGTGCATAAACTAGCTTTTCGAGAATCTTTGTGCAAGAGGTAGGAGGGAAATAGGGCGGTAGTTGGATGGGGAGGTAGGATCAAGGGAAGGTTTTTTGAGGATAGGTGTGACCAGTGCATGTTGAGGGAAATATACCGTTGCTGAGGGAGAGGTTGCAAGTGTGTGTGAGTATAGGGGTGAGGGTAGCAGAGAGGGAGGGGAGTAGCAAAAATAGTAACAAATATAATTAATATACAATATTAAAATTGTTAATATAATCATTGAGCAAACATGCACAGTATACCCATCATGTCTACATACAGATGGCAATGGCATTCATATAATTCACCATTTATCACGTTGGATTGCAATAGCTTAATCTCATACTTGTAAGTGATGATTTCCTTTGTACACTGTACAGAGGGGTTAACAATTCAAAAGAGGAGTGAAAGGGTTACTGTAAATGTCAGTTTTAGTTAGTTTCCCAGTTTAAATCCAAATAAACAAGTACTTAAAGGGACACTAAAGTCAAAATTAAACTTTCATGATTTAGCTAGAAAATGCAATTTTAAGAGACTTTCTATTTGACTTCCATGACTGCATTGTGCACAGTCTTTTGATATGCACCCGTTACTACTGAGCATGTGCACAAGTTCAGTGTATATGTATAGTAGTCTATGATCGGCTGATGGCTGTCACATGGTACAAGGGGCTGGCAAATAGGGAAAATAAATTTGCCAGAAAGAAAATCTACTGCTTATTTAAATTCATAGTAAGTGCAATTGTGTTGTCTTTTTATTATGCATGTGTTAATTATACAATTCTAGTGTATTTAATAGTTTTTGATTAAAGTCAGTTGAAAAAAAGTCATTTACCATATCTTTTAAAACCGAGTTTATGGGAGCCAAGATCAGAAAGATTGGAAACAATGTTTATATTTTAATTATTTGCATTCTTTTACAATTAAGGGGCAAACAAATCTAAGTAAATCTATATACTGATCAGAATACTACTTTGGATTATGATTTTAGATCCTGCAGGATGTAATCCAGCCTATCTGGCAGCTGTGGAGAAAACATTTTAAAAGTTAAAATACAGACAGAGGGGGCGAATTATCAATGTCTGTTCGACATGATATGCTGAAGCGTATACAGGTGGCCCTCGGTTTACGACGGTTCAATTTGCGTCGTTTCAGAATAACGCCCTTTTTTTGCTATTGAAAAGCATTGCCTGCTATTGAAAGCATTAGCACATGCATACATTAAAATAGCCAGTAGGTGGAGCTGTCCGCTTGTGTGCAGCAAACACATGCAAGGAAAAGCAAGCCAGACGTGATCAATGGATCAGCTTTCAAAGGAACAAGATCTAGCAGCCACTTCCCTTAGCTGCAGACTCAATGCAGAGAACTATTTGCAGAAAAAAGGCAAGTAAAAAAATGTTTTTGTTCATTAAACTTAGTTTGATGATGATACAGTCTGCTGTGTGATTAAACACAGGCAGGCTGAAATTAATCAGTGTATTTCCAGACCTGAGCAATGGAGCAAGATCTAGCAGCCACTTCCCTTAGCTGCAGAAAAATGCAAGTAAAAAACATTTTTCTTTATTAAACTTAGTTTGATGATGATACAGTCTGTTGTGTGATTATTTTGTTTTTGTTCATTAAAATTAGATTGATGATGATACAGGCTGTGTTTGTGTGATAATTTTATTAGGTGCGGTTTAGCAAATGTTTTTGTTCATTAAACTTAGTTTGATGATGATACAATCTATTTTATTAGGTTAATAATGCTGTTTAGCATTTAAAGTCTTAATTTCAAAGCTTTAAAAATAATGTATTAGGTGTTACTTATGTCAATTTTGAGAGGGAACTGGAACCTAACTCCCTCACTTCCCATTGACTTACATTATAAACTGTGTTTCAATTTACAATGGTTTTGATTTACAACCATTCCTTCTGGAACCTAACCCTGGCGTAAACTGAGGGCTACCTGTAATGTCCGACAGACAGTGTGCAATGTCGCCCCCTGCAGATACGCAAATAAGGGGTTTCAATCAGCCCGATCGTATAAGATAGGGCGGATTGATGTCCGCAGCCTCAGAGCAGGCGGACCCGTTCTGCACTTCATAAATCGGCCCCAAAGCCCTCTGTTACTAAACAACAAATAAAACAAAGCATATTTAAGAATACAATTTTTATAATTAAAGCTAAAGTATATGATATTCATAAAACTGAAATACCAACCTAAAGGTAATCCACAAACAATATGTAAAAATAAAAAAAACAGAATACCTATAAAACAAAGGGCCTATTCTGAATCTATATTGAGATTTCCCAGATTACAAATTGATATACTGGTGTCCAATCATCATAAATAAACTAATATGATAAGTAATTTGAAAATTACACCAGTTGCATATCTAGATCTCACTGGGCTCAAAGCCTTTGACAGCTCCCCCATTTCCACAGTGGTTGTCTGCAATAAGCAGTAGCTAAGGCAGCCACTTAAAGGCAAGAGGAGCTTCTTCTCTGTGACTGTGAATAAGCCTTTCCTATTGCACTACTAACATTTATGTACAAATAAGGCTTAGGAGTATATTTATCAAAGTGTCAATTTTGTTGAATTCGCTGGCGTCAACACGCTCACCAGAAATCGCTGCCGCAAGTCTACATTCAACGACCTTATTTATCAAAAAGTCTGTCAAAAACACACGCGTCAGGTCCGACGTGATAAGCATCAGATTGAGCATTGGACTGTTGATAACTAAGAGTCATCAATGTCGCAATTATCCTTATGTATCATGTTATTTATCCTGAATGTCTATCAAATGAAGACATTTCAGTCTTCTTATTGCAACTTTATTCATACAATTGTGTGTATATATATATATATATATATATATATATATATATACACACAATTGTATGAATAAAGTTGCAATAAGAAGACTGAAATGTCTTCATTTGATAGACATTCAGGATAAATAACATGATACATAAGGATAATTGCGACATTGATGACTAGGGGTAATATGAACCTGATGGCAGCCATCTTGTTCTTCGCAGCCATCTTGTTCCTCGCAGCCATTTTGTAATGAATAGACTTTATTATAGCAGTTATTATGTAGTGAGAACTATGCATATGTTAGTAAGAATTGTATTAGTATTACTGGCCTTGCAAATGTTCCTGGCAAGGCGCCTGGAAGTCTGTTATCTAGGTAAGATGGCCAAACGACCTTGCTTTAGGCTGAAATATGCGCACAGATATATTTTTGCTACTGTCATAAGAAACACTCCTTCATACTCCTCTTTTTCTCATGTATTTTTGTAAGCTTCTGTTGTTCATGAAATATGGTACGAGATGACGCGGTCCTAACGTGTCATCCCCTTAACCCTGTATGCTGTTATAAGAAAGGCTTGCACTGTGCAATAAACAGAATTGGCTTTCGATCATAATGCTGCGTGGTCTGAGTCATTCTAAGGGGCCCTTATCAGGTAATCTACATATGCCTCAGGTGGTACACTAGGCCCCAGGCTGAAGGGGACACCTAACAATATATATATATATATCTTCTAATACACACACACATATATATATATATATATATATATATATATATATATACCATATATATATATATATATATATATATATATATATATATACATATATATACATAAGTATATATATATATATATATATGTATATATATATATATATAAATAAAACACATACATATATTACATAATATAAGTATATATATATATATATATATATATATATATATATATATATACAAATATAAATATATATCTAAATATATGTACAGTGGGGCAAAAAACATAATTTATGCTTACCTGATAAATTTATTTCTCTTGTGGTGTATACAGTCCACGGATCATCCATTACTTGTGGGATATTCTCATTCCCAACAGGAAGTTGCAAGAGGACACCCACAGCAGAGCTGTCTATATAGCTCCTCCCCTAACTGCAATATCCAGTCATTTGACCAAAAACAAGTAGAGAAAGGAGAAACCATAGGGTGCAGTGGTGACTGTAGTTTAAAGTTAAAAAATACCTGCCTTAAAATGACAGGGCGGGCCGTGGACTGGATACACCACAAGAGAAATAAATTTATCAGGTAAGCATAAAATATGTTTTCTCTTGTAAGGTGTATCCAGTCCACGGATCATCCATTTTTTGTGGGATACCAATACCAAAGCTAAAGTACACGGATGAAGGGAGGGACAAGGCAAGTACTTAAACGGAAGGTACCACTGCCTGTAAAAACTTTCTCCCAAAAATAGCCTCCGAAGAAGCAAAAGTATCAAACTTGTAGAATTTTGAAAAAGTATGAAGTGAAGACCAAGTCGCCGCCTTGCAAATCTGTTCAACAGAAGCCTCATTTTTAAAGGCCCATGTGGAAGCCACAGCTCTAGTAGAATGAGCTGTAATCCTTTCTGGAGGCTGCTGGCCAGCAGTCTCATAGGCTAAGCGGATTATGCTTCTTAGCCAAAAAGAAAGAGAGGTTGCAGAAGCCTTTTGACCTCTGTCCAGAGTAGACAACACACAAAGCAGATGTTTGACGAAAATCTTTAGTAGCTTGTAAGTAAAACTTTAAAGCACGAACCACGTCCAGATTATGTAATAGACGTTCCTTCTTTGAAGAAGGATTAGGACACAAAGATGGAACAACAATCTCTTGATTGATATTCTTATTAGATACCACCTTAGGTAAAAACCCAGGTTTGGTACGCAGGACTACCTTATCCGCATGGAAGATCAGATAAGGAGAATCACATTGTAAGGCAGATAACTCAGAGACTCTACTAGCCGAAGAAATAGCTACCAAAAACAGAACTTTCCAAGATAAAAGTTTGATATCTATGGAATGAAGAGGTTCAAACGGAACTCCTTGAAGAACTTTAAGAACCAGATTTAAGCTCCATGGCGGAGCAACAGGTTTAAACACAGGCTTGATTCTAACTAAAGCCTGACAAAATGCCTGAACGTCTGGAACATCTGCCAGACACTTGTGCAAAAGAATAGACAGGGCAGAAATCTGTCCCTTTAAGGAACTAGCTGACAATCCTTTTTCCAAACCTTCTTGGAAAAAGGATAATATCCTGGGAATCCTGACCTTACTCCATGAGTAACCCTTGGATTCACACCAATAAAGATATTTATGCCATATCTTATGGTAAATTTTCCTGGTGACAGGCTTTCGTGCCTGTATTAAGGTATCAATGACTGACTCGGAGAAGCCACGCTTTGATAACATCAAGCGTTCAATCTCCAGGCAGTCAGTCTCAGAGAAATTAGATTTGGATGATTGAAAGGACCTTGTACTAGAAGGTCTTGTCTTAACGGCAGAGTCCAAGGTGGAAAGGATGACATGTCCACTAGATCTGCATACCAGGTCCTGCGTGGCCACGCAGGCGCTATCAAGATCACCGATGCTCTCTCCTGCTTGATCTTGGCAAACAGACTAGGGAGCAGAGGAAATGGTGGAAACACATAAGCCAGGTTGAAAGACCAGGGCGCTGCTAGAGCATCTATCAGCGTCACCTTGGGATCCCTGGACCTGGATCCGTAACAAGGAAGCTTGGCGTTCTGGTGAGACGCCATGAGATCCAGTTCTGGTTTGCCCCAACGATGAATCAATTGTGCTAACACCTCCGGATGGAGTTCCCACTCCCCCGGATGAAAAGTCTGATGACTTAGAAAATCCGACTTCCAGTTCTCTACACCTGGGATATGGATAGCTGATAGGTGGCAAGAGTGAATCTCTGCCCAGTGAATTATCTTTGAGACTTCTAACATCGCTAGGGAACTCCTTGTTCCCCCTTGATGGTTGATGTAAGCCACAGTCGTGATGTTGTCCGACTGAAATCTGATGAACCTCAGAGTTGCTAACTGAGGCCAAGCCTGAAGAGCATTGAATATCGCTCTCAGTTCCAGAATATTTATTGGAAGGAGTGACTCCTCCTGAGTCCACGATCCCTGAGCCTTCAGGGAGTTCCAGACTGCACCCCAACCTAGACGGCTGGCATCTGTCGTTACAATTGTCCAATCTGGCCTGCAAAAGGTCATACCTTTGGACAGATGGACCCGAGATAGCCACCAGAGAAGAGAATCCCTGGTCTCTTGATCCAGATTTAGTAGAGGGGACAAATTTGTGTAATCCCCATTCCACTGACTGAGCATGCAGAGTTGCAGCGGTCTGAGATGTAGGCGTGCAAACGGCACTATGTCCATTGCCGCTACCATTAAGCCGATTACTTCCATGCACTGAGCCACCAAAGGGCGAGGAATGGAATAAAGAACACGGCAGGAATTTAGAAGTTTTGATAACCTGGACTCCGTCAGGTAAATTTTCATTTCTACAGAATCTATCAGAGTCCCTAGGAAGGAAACTCTTGTGAGGGGGGATAGAGAACTCTTTTCCTTGTTCACCTTCCACCCATGCGACCTCAGAAATGCCAACACTATGTCCGTATGAGACTTGGCGGTTTGGAAGTTTGACGCCTGAATCAGGATGTCGTCTAAATAAGGGGCCACTGCTATGCACCGCGGCATTAGGACCGCCAGAAGCGGCCCCAGAACCTTTGTAAAAATTCTTGGGGCTGTAGCTAACCCAAAGGGAAGAGCTACAAACTGGTAATGCCTGTCTAGGAAGGCAAACCTGAGAAACCGATGATGATCTTTGTGTATCGGAATGTGAAGATAAGCATCCTTTAAATCCACTGTAGTCATGTATTGACCCTCCTGGATCATAGGTAGGATGGTACGAATAGTCTCCTTCTTGAATGATGAAACTCTGAGGAATTTGTTTAAGATCTTTAGATCCAAAATTGGTCTGAAGGTTCCCTCTTTTTTGGGAACCACAAACAGATTTGAGTAAAATCCCTGTCCCTGTTCCTCCTTTGGAACTGGATGGGTCACTCCCATAACTAGGAGGTCTTGTACACAGTGTAAGAATGCCTCTCTCTTTATCTGGTTTGCAGATAATTGTGAAAGGTGAAATCTCCCTTTTGGGGGGGGGAAGCCTTGAAGTCCAGAAGATATCCCTGGGATATAATTTCCAATATCCAGGGATCCTGGACATCTCTTGCCCACGCCTGGGCGAAGAGCGAAAATCTGCCCCCTACTAGATCCGTTACTGGATAGGGGGCCGTTCCTTCATGCTGTCTTAGAGGCAGCAGCAGGCTTTTTGGCCTGCTTACCTTTGTTCCAGGCCTGGTTAGGTCTCCAGAACGTCTTGGACTGAGCAAAAGTTCCCTCTTGTTTTGCATTAGAGGAAGTTGATGGCCCACTTGCCTTGAAGTTTCGAAAGGCATGAAAATTAGACTGTTTGGCCCTTGATTTGGACCTATCCTGAGGAAGGGTATGACGTTTTCCTCCAGTGATATTAGCAATAATCTCCTTCAAACCAGGCCCGAATAGGGTCTGCCCCTTGAAGGGAATGTTAAGCATAGCAAAACCAGAATTCTTAGCCGTTAGTTTAGTCAAATGAACAATGACATCAGAAACAAAAGTATGTCATCCAATGGAGTCGCTACCTGTAAAGCCTCTTCCAGAGACTCAAATCAGAATGCTGCAGCAGCAGTGACAGGAGCAATGCATGCAAGGGGCTGTAGGATAAAACATTGTTGAATAAACATTTTCTTAAGGTAACCCTCTTACTTTTTATCCATTGGATCTAAGAAAGCACAACTGTCCTCGACAGGGATAGTAGTACGCTTTGCTAGAGTAGAAACTGCTCCCTCCACCTTAGGAACTGTCTGCCATAAGTGCCATGTGGTGGCGTCTATTGGAAACATTTTTCTAAAAATAGGAGGGGGAGAGAATGGCACACCTGGTCTATCCCATTCCTTAGTAATAATTTCTGTAAAACTTTTAGGTATTGGAAAAACATCAGTGCACACCGGCACTGCATAGTATTTATCCAGTCTAAACAATTTCTCTGGCACTGCAATTGTATCACAGTCATTCAGAGAAGATAAAACCTCCCTGAGTAACACACGGAGGTGTTCAAGCTTAAATTTAAATGTAGAGATATCAGAATCAGGTTGCATCATCTTCCCTGAGTCAGAAACATCACCCACAGAAAGAAGCTCTCCTTCTTCAGCTTCTGCATATTGTGAGGCAGAATCAGACATAGCTCTTAAAGCGTCAGTATGCTCTGTATTTTGTCTAACTCCAGAGCTATCTAGCTTTCCTCTAAATTCAGGTAGTCTGGCTTATACTGCTGACAGTGTATTATCCATGACTGCCGCCATGTCTTGTAAAGTAAACGCTATGGGCGCCCTGGATGTACTTGACGCCATTTGAGCGTGAGTCCCTTGAGCGGGAGTCAAAGGATCTGACACGTGGGGAGAGTTAGTCGGCATAACTTCCCCTCGTCAGATTCCTCTGGTGATAATTTTTTTAAAGACAGAATATGATCTTTATTGCTTAAAGTGAAATCAGTACATTTGGTACACATTCTAAGAGGGGGTTCCACCATGGCTTTTAAACATAATGAACAAGGAGTTTCCTCTATGTCAGACATGTTTGTACAGACTAGCAATGAGACTAGCAAGCTTGGAAAACACTTTAAATCAAGTTAACAAGCAAATATAAGAAACGGTGCTGTGCCTTTAAGAGAAACAAATTTTGTCAGAATTTGAAAAACAGTGAAAAAAGGCAGTAAATCAAACGAAATTTTTACAGTGTGTATAATAAGCTAACAGAGCATTGCACCCACTTGCAAATGGATGATTAACCCCTTAGTTCAAAAAACAGATAAAAAAAACGATATAAACGTTTTTTAACAGTCACACCAACTGCCACAGCCTTGCCTACCTTCCCCAACAACAATTTTGGAAAGCCTAAGAGCCCTTTAGAGATGTCCAATAGCATTCAGGGGACTCCTGGAGGAAGCTGGATGTCTCAGTCTGTAAAAGTTACTGCGCAAAAAAGCGCTAAATTAGGCCCCTCCCACTCATAGTAACACAGTGGAAAGCCTCAGGAAACTCTTTCTCGGCAAATTTAAGCCAGCCATGTGGAAAAAACTAGGCCCCAATAAAGTTTTATCACCAAAGTATATATATAAAAATGTTATAGCATTCACATCTTCTAGAAAAATCTTAACTGCACATACCTCATAGCAGGATAACCTGCACGCCATTCCCCCGCTGAAGTTATCTCTCTCTTCAGTAATGTGTGAGAACAGCAATGGATCTTAGTTACAACCTGCTAAGATCATAGAAATCACAGGCAGATTCTTCTATTTTTCTGCCTGGAACAAAATAGTACAACTCCGGTACCATTTAAAAATAATAAACTTTTGATTGAAACATTTCACCACTTCTCTCTTACTACCTCCATGCTTGTTGAGAGTTGCAAGAGAATGACTGGATATGGCAGTTAGGGGAGGAGCTATATAGACAGCTCTGCTGTGGGTGTCCTCTTGCAACTTCCTGTTGGGAATGAGAATATCCCACAAGCAATGGATGATCCGTAGGCTGGATACACCTTACAAGAGAAAAGTATTTAGTTAGCCACCAATTGTGCAAGTTCTCCCACCTAAGAAGATGAGAGAGGCCTGTAATTTTCATCATAGGTATACCTCAACTATGAGAGACAAAATGTGGAAACAAATCCAGACAATCACATTGTCTGATTTGGAAAGAATTTATTTGCAAATTATGGTGGAAAATAAGTATTTAGTCAATATCAAAAGTTCATCTCAATACTTTGATATATATCCTTTGCTAGCAATGACAGAGGTCAAACGTTTTCTGTAAGTCTTCACAAGGTTGTCACAGACTGTTGCTGGTATGTTGGCCCATTCCTGCATGCAGATCTCCTCTAGAGCAATGATGTTTTGGGGCTGTCGCTGGGCAACACGGACTTTCAACTCCCTCCAAAGGTTTTCTATGGGGTTGAGATCTGGAGACTGGCTAGGCCACTCCAGGACCTTGAAATGCTTCTTACGAAGTCACTCCTTCATTACCCGGGTGGTGTGTTTGGGATCATTGTCATGCTGAAAGACCCAGCCATGTTTCATCTTCAATGCCCGTGCTGATGGAAGGAGGTTTGCACTCAAAATCTCACGATACATGGCCCCATTCATTCTTTCATGTACACGGATCAGTCGTCCTGTTCCCTTTGCAGAGAAACAGCCCCAAAGCATGATGTTGGCGCCCCCATGCTTCACAGTAGGTATGGTGTTCTTTTGTTGCAACTCAGAATTCTCTCTCCTCCAAACACGACGAGTTGTGTTTCTACCAATTAGTTCTACTTTGGTTTCATCTGACCATATGACATTCTCCCAATCAACTTCTGGATCATCCAAATGCTCTCTAGCATACTTTAGATGGGCCCAGACATGTACTGGCTTAAGCAGGGGGACACGTCTGGCACTTCAGGATCTGAGTCCATGGCGGCGAAGTGTGTTACTGATGGTAGCCTTTGTTACGTTGGTCCCAGCTCTCTGCAGGTCATTCACTAGGTCCCCCTGTGTGGTTCTGGGATGTTTGCTCACCGTTCTTGTAATCATTTTGACCCCACGGGGTGAGATCTTGCGTGAAGCCAAGAAAATAGAGAGACGCACTCACTGAGACAGAACAATAGCTAGAAAAACTTCTGTGCTTGTCCACAAGGCCAGTGCCACTCAGGGTGCAGTTTCTTTTCGCACACTATGCCTTTTCACAGAGAAAAAATATCCTGTAGCATATCAGTCTGATCCTGCCCAATGACAGTCCAGCACCGAAAAACCAGGCAATTCTTCGCTGAACAAGACAAACAACAAACCCCAGACATACGTTTCGGCCTCTCTTGGGCCTTGTCAGTGAGGTGCAGTTGCATATCTCTAGGGCATGTGTGCAAGGAGTCCAACTTCTTGTTTCCCCCTTTTACTCTTAGGGAGACCTAAGAGTAATTTACATAAAATCAAGAAAATAGAGAGACACACTCAATGAGACAGAACAATAGCTAGAAAAAACTTCTGTGCTTGTCCACAAGGCCAGTGCCACTCAGGGTGCAGTTTCTTTTTGCACACTATGCCTTTTAACAGAGAAAAAATATCCTTTAGCATATCAGTCTGATCCTGCCCAATGACAGTCCAGCACCGAAATACCAGGCAATTCTTCTCTGAACAAGACAAACAACAAACCCCAGATGTACGTTTCGGCCTCTCTTGGGCCTTGTCAGTGAGGTGCAGTTGCATATCTCTAGGGCATGTGTGCAAGGAGTCCAATGTCTGGTTTCCCCCTTTTACTCTTAGGGAGACATAAGAGTAATTTACATAAAATAAAGAAAATAGAGAGACGCACTCACTGAGACAGAACAATAGCTAGAAAAACTTCTGTGCTTGTCCACAAGGCCAGTGCCACTCAGGTTGCAGTCTCTTTTTGCACACTATGGCCTAGATTTGGAGTTTGGCGTTAGCCGTGAAAACCAGCGTTAGAGGCTCCTAACGCTGGTTTTAGGCTACCTCCGGTATTTTGAGTCACTCAAAATAGGGTCTAACGCTCACTTTTCAGCCGCGACTTTTCCATACCGCAGATCCCCTTACGTCAATTGCGTATCCTATCTTTTCAATGGGATTTTTCTAACTCCGGTATTTAGAGTCGTGTCTGAAGTGAGCGTTAGATATCTAACGACAAAACTCCAGCCGCAGGAAAAAAGTCAGTAGTTAAGAGAGCTTTCTGGGCTAACGCCGGTTCATAAAGCTCTTAACTACTGTACTCTAAAGTACACTAACACCCATAAACTACCTATGTACCCCTAAACCGAGGTCCCCCCACATCGCCGCCACTCGATTAAATTTTTTTAACCCCTAATCTGCCGACCGCCACCTACGTTATACTTATGTACCCCTAATCTGCTGCCCCTAACACCGCTGACCCCTATATTATATTTATTAACCCCTAACCTGCCCCCCACAACGTCGCAGCCAGCTACCCACAATAATTAACCCCTAATCTGCCAACCGCAAAGCGCCGCCACCTACGTTATACTTATGTACCCCTAATCTGCTGCCCCTAACACCGCCGACCCCTATATTATATATATTAACCCCTAATCTGCCCCCCTCAACGTCACCTCCACCTGCCTACACTTATTAACCCCTAATCTGCTGAGCGGACCGCACCGCTACTATAATAAAGTTATTAACCCCTAATCCGCCTCACTAACACTATAATAAATAGTATTAACCCCTAATCTGCCCTCCCTAACATCACCGACACCTAACTTCAATTATTGACCCCTAATCTGCCGAACCGGAGCTCACCGCTATTCTAATAAATGTATTAACCCCTAAAGCTAAGTCTAACCCTAACACTAACACCCCCCTAAATTAAATATAATTTTAATCTAACGAAATTAATTAACTCTTATTAAATAAATTATTCCTATTTAAAGCTAAATACTTACCTGTAAAATAAATCCTAATATAGCTACAATATAAATTATAATTACATTGTAGCTATTTTAGGATTAATATTTATTTTACAGGTAACTTTGTATTTATTTTAACCAGGTACAATAGCTATTTAATAGTTAAGAACTATTTAATAGCTAAAATAGTTAAAATAATTACAAATTTACCTGTAAAATAAATCCTAACCTAAGTTACAATTAAACCTACCACTACACTATCAATAAATTAGTTAAATAAAATACCTATAATTATCTACAATTAAACCTAACACTACACTATCAATAAATAAATTAAATACAATACCTACAAATAACTACAATGAAATAAACTATCTAAAGTACAAAAAATAAAAAAGAACTTAGTTACAAAAAATAAAAAAATATTTACAAACATAAGAAAAATATTACAACAATTTTAAACTAATTACACCTACTCTAAGCCCCCTAATAAAATAACAAAGCCCCCCAAAATAAAAAAAATGGCCTACCCTATTCTAAATTACTAAAGTTCAAAGCTCTTTTACCTTACCAGCCCTGAACAGGGTCCTTTGCGGGGCATGCCCCAAGAAGTTCAGCTCTTTTGCCTGTAAAAAAAAAACATACAATACCCCCCCCAACATTACAACCCACCACCCACATACCCCTAATCTAACCCAAACCCCCCTTAAATAAACCTAACACTAAGCCCCTGAAGATCTTCCTACCTTGTCTTCACGCTGCCAGGTTCACCGATCAGTCCAGAAGAGCTCCTCCGATGTCCTGATCCAAGCCCAAGCGGGGGGCTGAAGAGGTCCATGATCCGGCTGAAGTCATCATCCAAGCGGGAGCTGAAGAGGTCCATGATCCGGCTGAAGTCTTCATCCAAGCGGGGCAGAAGAGGTCTTCCATCCGATTGAAGTCTTCATCCAAGCGGGATCTTCTATGGTCATCCATCCGGAGCGGAGCGGCAGGATCCTGAAGACCTCCGACGCGGAACATCCATCCTGGCCGACGACTGAACGATGAATGATGGTTCCTTTAAATTACGTCATCCAAGATGGCGTCCCTCGAATTCCGATTGGCTGATAGGATTCTATCAGCCAATCGGAATTAAGGTAGGAATATTCTGATTGGCTGATTCCATCAGCCAATCAGAATATTTCTACCTTAATTCCGATTGGCTAATAGAATCCTATCAGCCAATCGGAATTTGAGGGACGCCATCTTGGATGACTTCATTTAAAGGAACCGTCATTCGTCGTTCAGTCGTCGGCCAGGATGGATGTTCCGCGTCGGAGGTCTTCAGGATCCTGCCGCTCCGCTCCGGATGGATGACCATAGAAGATCCCGCTTGGATGAAGACTTCTAATCGGATGGAAGACCTCTTCTGCCCCGCTTGGATGAAGACTTCAGCCAGATCATGGACCTCTTCAGCTCCCGCTTGGATGATGACTTCAGCCGGATCATGGACCTCTTCAGCCCCCCGCTTGGGCTTGGATCAGGACATCGGAGGAGCTCTTCTGGACCGATCGGTGAACCTGGCAGGGTGAAGACAAGGTAGGAAGATCTTCAGGGGCTTAGTGTTAGGTTTTTGTAAGGGGGGTTTGGGTTAGATTAGGGGTATGTGGTGGTGGGTTGTAATGTTGGGGGGGGGTATTGTTTTTTTACAGGCAAAAGAGCTGAACTTCTTGGGGCATGCCCCGCAAAGGGCCCTGTTCAGGGCTGGTAAGGTAAAAGAGCTTTGAACTTTAGTAATTTAGAATAGGGTAGGGAATTTTTTTTATTTTTGGGGGCTTTGTTATTTTATTAGGGGGCTTAGAGTAGGTGTAATTAGTTTAAAATTGTTGTAATATTTTTCTTATGTTTGTAAATATTTTTTTAATTTTTGTAACTTAGTTCTTTTTTATTTTTTGTACTTTAGTTAGTTTATTTAAATGTATTTATTTGTAGGTATTGTATTTAATTAATGTATTGATAGTGTAGTGTTAGGTTTAATTGTAGGTAATTGTAGGTATTTTATTTAATTAATTTAATGATAGTATAGTGTTAGGTTTAATTGTAACTTAGGTTAGGATTTATTTTACAGGTAATTTTGTAATTATTTTAACTAGGTAACTATTAAATAGTTCTTAACTATTTAATAGCTATTGTACCTGGTTAAAATAATTACAAAGTTGCCTGTAAAATAAATATTAATCCTAAAATAGCTACAATGTAATTATAATTTATATTGTAGCTATATTAGGATTTATTTTACAGGTAAGTATTTAGCTTTAAATAGAAATACTTTATTTAATAAGTGTTAATTTATTTCGTTAGAATAAAATTATATTTAACTTAGGGGGGTGTTAGTGTAAGGGTTAGACTTAGCTTTAGGGGTTAATACATTTATTAGAATAGCGGTGAGCTCCGGTCGGCAGATTAGGGGTTAATGTTTGAAGTTAGGTGTCGGCGATGTTAGGGAGGGCAGATTAGGGGTTAATACTATTTATTATAGGGTTAGTGAGGCGGATTAGGGGTTAATAACTTTATAATAATAGCGGTGCGGTCCGGTCGGCAGATTAGGGGTTAATAAGTGTAGGCAGGTGGAGGCGACGTTGTGGGGGGCAGATTAGGGGTTAATAAATATAATATAGGGGTCGGCGGTGTTAGGGGCAGCAGATTAGGGGTACATAAGGATAATGTAAGTAGCGGCGGTTTACGGAGCGGCAGATTAGGGGTTAAAAATAAAATGCAGGTGTCAGCGATAGCGGGGGCGGCAGATTAGGGGTTAATAAGTGTAAGGTTAGGGGTGTTTAGACTCGGGGTACATGTTAGGGTGTTAGGTGCAGACTTAGGAGGTGTTTCCGCATAGCAAACAATGGGGCTGCGTTAAGAGCTGAACGCTGCTTTTTTGCAGGTGTTAGTTTTTTTTTCAGCTCAAACAGCCCCATTGTTTTCTATGGGGGAATCGTGCACGAGCACGTTTTTGAGGCTGGCCGCTTGCGTAAGCAACTCTGGTATTGAGAGTTGAAGCTGCGTTAAAAATGCTCTACGCTCCTTTTTTGGAGCCTAACGCAGCCTTTATGTGGACTCTCAATACCAGAGTTATTTTTATGTTGCGGCCAGAAAAAAGCCGGCGTTAGCTACGCGGGTCCTTACCGACAAAACTCCAAATCTAGGCAAATGCCTTTTCACAGGGAAAAAATATTCTGTAGCATATCAGACTGATCGTGCCCAATGACAGTTCAGCACCGAAATACCAGGCAATTCTTCTCTGAACAAGACAAACAACAAACCCCTGACGTACGTTTCGGCCTCTCTTGGGCCTCGTCAGTGAGGTGCAGTTGCATATCTCTAGGGCATGTGTGCAAGGAGTCCAGATCGAGGGAGATTATCAGTGGTCTTGTATGTCTTCCATTTTCTAATTATTGTGCCCACAGTTGATTTCTTAACACCAAGCTGCTTGCCTATTGCAGATTCAGTCTTCCCAGCCTGGTGCAGGTCTACAATTTTGTTTCTGGTTTCCTTCGACAGCTCTTTGGTCTTCACCATAGTGGAGTTTGGAGTGTGACTGTTTGAGGTTGTGGACAGGTGTCTTTTATACTGATAACAAGTTCAAACAGGTGCCATTAATACAGGTGATGAGTGGAGGACAGAGGAGCCTCTTAAAGAAGAAGATACAGGTCTTTGAGAGCCAGAAATCTTGCTTGTTTGTAGGTGACCAAATACTTATTTTTCACCATAATATGCAAATAAATTCTTTCCAAATCAGATAATGTGATTGTCTGGATTTGTTTCCACATTTTGTCTCTCATAGTTGAGGTATACCTATGATGAAAATTGCAGGCCTGTCTCATCTTCTTAAGTGGGAGAACTAGCACAATTGGTGGATGACTAAATACTTTTTTGCCCCACTGTTTATATACAGGGATTGCAGAATTATTAGGCAAGTTGTATTTTTGAGGATTAATTTTATTATTGAACAACAACCATGTTCTCAATGAACCCAAAAAACTCATTAATATCAAAGCTGAATAGTTTTGGAAGTAGTTTTTAGTTTGTTTTTAGTTATAGCTATTTTAGGGGGATATCTGTTTGTGCAGGTGACTATTACTGTGCATAATTATTAGGCAACTTGACAAAAAACAAATATATACCCATTTCAATTATTTATTTTTACCAGTGAAACCAATATAACATCTCAACATTCACAAATATACATTTCTGACATTCAAAAACAAAACAAAAACAAATCAGTGACCAATATAGCCACCTTTCTTTGCAAGGACACTCAAAAGCCTGCCATCCATGGATTCTGTCAGTGTTTTGATCTGTTCACCATCAACATTGCGTGCAGCAGCAACCACAGCCTCCCAGACACTGTTCAGAGAGGTGTACTGTTTTCCCTCCTTGTAAATCTCACATTTGATGATGGACCACAGGTTCTCAATGGGGTTCAGATCAGGTAAACAAGGAGGCCATGTCATTAGATTTTCTTCTTTTATACCCTTTCTTGCCAGCCAGGCTGTGGAGTACTTGGACGCGTGTGATGGAGCATTGTCCTGCATGAAAATCATGTTTTTCTTGAAGGATGCAGACTTCTTCCTGTACCACTGCTTGAAGAAGGTGTCTTCCAGAAACTGGCAGTAGGACTGGGAGTTGAGCTTGACTCCATCCTCAACCCGAAAAGGCCCCACAAGCTCATCTTTGATGATACCAGCCCAAACCAGTACTCCACCTCCACCTTGCTGGCGTTTGAGTCGGACTGGAGCTCTCTGCCCTTTACCAATCCAGCCACGGGCCTATCCATCTGGCCCATCAAGACTCACTCTCATTTCATCAGTCCATAAAACCTTAGAAAAATCAGTCTTGAGATATTTCTTGGCCCAGTCTTGACGTTTCAGCTTGTGTGTCTTGTTCAGTGGTGGTCGTCTTTCAGCCTTTCTTACCTTGGCCATGTCTCTGAGTATTGCACACCTTGTGCTTTTGGGCACTCCAGTGATGTTGCAGCTCTGAAATATGGCCAAACTGGTGGCAAGTGGAAACTTGGCAGCTGCACGCTTGACTTTTCTCAGTTCATGGGCAGTTATTTTGTGCCTTGGTTTTTCCACACGCTTCTTGCGACCCTGTTGACTATTTTGAATGAAACGCTTGAATGTTCGATGATCACGCTTCAGAAGCTTTGCAATTTTAAAAGTGCTGTATCCCTCTGCAAGATATCTCACTATTTTTTACTTTTCTGAGCCTGTCAAGTCCTTCTTTTGACCCATTTTGCCAAAGGAAAGGAAGTTGCCTAATAATTATGCACACCTGATATAGGGTGTTGATGTCATTAGACCACACCCCTTCTCATTACAGAGATGCACATCACCTAATATGCTTAATTGTTAGTAGGCTTTCGATCCTATACAGCTTGGAGTAAGACAACATGCATAAAGAGGATGATGTGGTCAAAATACTCATTTGCCTACTAATTCTGCACTCCCTGTATGTATATATACAGTATATATATATATATTATATATATATATATATATATATATATATATATATATATATATATATATATATATTAAATATATTGATATATCTATATCTCTCTCTCTCTCTCTCTCTCTCTCTCACTCTATATATATATTTTTTAAATGGCTACATGTCTCTCAATATTGCAATGTTTGAATAAAGCAATGTTGTCTTTCATATCTCTATATTTATTGATACGACTATTTGTAGATATTGTAAATATATTATTATTCAAATCAATAAAAAGTGAGAATATAAAATGTTATGTGAAGCATTAGTCAAATAATTGTTACATTTCAAAGAATGTTAGTTCTGGGCTTATATATGTTATTTCATTATGCAGATAGACAAGACAATATCAAGCAACATCAATCCTTTTCACTTTTATTATTCCTCAGATATCCTATTTATTATAAATAGCAATGCACATGTGCAAGCCAATCACATGAGTCATCTATGTGCAGCCATCAATCAGCAGCTACATAGTTTATTTGCATATGCTCTTCATTAAAGGATAGCAAAAGGGTGAAGAGCTATCAAATATATATCAACCAATTCAACATATATTTCGTTTTTCATGTCCCTTCAAAAGAATACTTAAAGGAATACTGCAACACTACAATTTAGATTTTTTTTTTTATTATAAACATTAACTTATTTTTAAAATATTAAAATAAAAAGGTATAAAACAAAATAAAATAAATTTTAAAAAGCCCCGTAGTGCCACCTGTATGTTCCTTATGTTCCAAACAACATTATCATGGCTCTCAGCCAGTCGGGAAATAAATGGGGGATAATGGGGTCAGTCTGTGTCCCCCGATCTTCCTCTATAAAAAAAAACAAAATAAGATACGTTTTAACAATTCAGTATCAAGATAGAATTTTTAAAACATAATATGATAATATATTACCTTCTGCCACAGCCACCTCATTATCTGCCATTGCTGGCGAAATGGCTGGGACAGGATCTGTGGTCACAGATTCATCACTCTTAGCTGTAAGAGATGAAGCACAAACACAAATCATTGTTAGGATGAGGATTATGTGACAAGTCCCAGATTATACACATCATTGTTATAAAACACAATATAAGATATGTTGTACCAATTCAGTATCAATATAGGAGTGTTAAAACATAATATGATAATATATAACATTCTACTTTAGCCACCTCGTTATCTGCCATTGCTGGCGACATGGCTAGAGCAGGATCCGTGGCCACTGATTCATCACTCTCAGCTGTCAGGGATGAAGCACAAACACAATTCATTGTTAGGATGAGGATTATGTGACAAGTCTGAGATTATACTCATCATTGCTGTAGACTATTACAACATGATGCAATAAATCAAATATGCTAAATAAAAAACACAATTCCTTACATTATCCTGCATCATGAAAGAACTTCTTTTAAACTCACTATTTTATGGTAAATACTGCAAACATGTTGTTTTAATGTAAAATTACCTTGGGTATCAGGGACATCTGAATCAGTCCCTGACTCATCCTCCCTTGGATTGCCCAACAGAGACAGTGGCAGCGGTGGGGAGGGAGCAGTTTTTCCTTGGTTTAGCCGTAGATACCAGCAGGATGTATCGTGGTATTCTCCCTGTTGTCCTTGATAAATTTGTGAACATATAAAGATGTATGTCAACATTAGATCCATGTGCTATGTATGTATATATATATATATATATATATATAATCCCAAAAAGAAGCAGGCACTCTCCGTTTGAATTTCAAAACAATTTTACTTTGTGACGTTTCGGGGTTTCACCCCCGTCCTCAGACAAACAATATCAGTGAACCAAAAACAGTGATATACTTATACCCCCCTAGCACCAATTATGTATTCAATAAACCAATAATGTAATAAGCAATCACAGATACAATAACCTAAACTCCATCATGTTCCGGCTCACAGCGGTGCACGCCCGGCGCGTCCATTGCGTCATCTGCAAGGAGACACCGCACACTAGTGGGTCACACCCCCGGAAGCTGCCAACCACCTACCCGTGCCAACCACAGCAAATATCCGTCATCAAAAGACGTTGTATGTGGCTGGAGGCTCAATTCCCAGTGATTGTTTAACCAACAGCGAAATCCTGTGTGAAAAGATGTGTAAAAAATACATTATCAATATATACAGCATATAATACAAAATTAAAAACATAAGCAACATTTCCCCATCAATTACTAGTTCTATTTCTATTAAGGTAAGACACAGCCTGTATACCAATAATAAAACCGCTGTCAATTTGTTCTGAAACCTAAATAGCTAGATATAAGGCATATGTTATAAAGCATAATATATATCACATGGGTATAATCAGGATCCTCAGGCTTAATTCCATATTATCCCTTCATACTGCTATTCTACACTCTCTGCTTGAATTTACTACATTGGAGATAAACACATAGGTAAAGTTAAATTTAAAGAGCAACCAAACCAAACAGGTAATACTATAAGAATGGAGTGACCCAATAATATGACTAATCACTAAGATACTCATGGGAAAATTATATAGAAAAAATCCTTAGAAAAAATATTTAGAAAAACTATATAGAAAAAATATTTAGAAAAAACACTGCCAGTCCAGCTTCACGTTCAGGCCCTTAGGGGTCAAGGTGTCCAATTCGTATGTCCATCTGGATTCTTTCTGTAGTAGAATGTTGCCCCTGTCACCACCTCTTTTTAGTGCAGGAACATGATCTATCAATGTATATCTTAAATCACAGACATTATGCCCACTCTCCAGGAAGTGGCGGGCAACTGGTTGGTCCGACTCGCCCTTCTTGATGGCCCTTCTAATTGAGCTCTTATGATTAGCCATACGTATTCGTAGGTTGTCATTTGTTTTACCCACGTAAAACAAACTACATGGGCAATGCAGCAGATAGACCACATGTACGTACATGTCATCCTGTGTCGATGTGTGTACCTTTTTCTGCTTCTTGGGTGGTGGAAGAATTTACCTGTTATTAGCCCATTACAGGTGGTACAGCCACCGCATCTATAACATCCTGGCTTAATATCCTCCAACCGTGTACTGTTGGTATAGCAGTGAATCGGGTCCGTGAGCTGTAGGATATCTTTCAAAGATTTGCCTCTCCGGTAACCAATCCTTGATTCACCCATACCTTTAAAAGGGAGGGCATCCTCCAAACTTAATATTTTCCAATTCTGTTTTAGAATGGTGCTCAGGCCATTCTTATCAGCTGCATACGTAGTCACCAGGGTCATCTTATCTTGTTCCACCATCTGTCGCTCAGGGGCCTTCTCAGAGTATACTTCACTGATGTGTTTTTCCAATAACCCCTTATGGTAACCTCTCCTCAGGAAGCGTTCCTTCATCTCATCCGTTTGTCTTGCTGCCCATCCTCCATCGGTGTTGTTCCTTTTAACCCTTAAAAATTGGGACTTTGGTAGTGCTTTCTTCAGCACCGGTGGATGACAACTAGTCGCTTCTAGAAGAGAGTTTTTATCAGTGGCTTTTCGGAACAGAGTGGTCCCAAGACCACCATTGGATTTGAAAATCCTTAGGTATGGGTGAACCAAGGATTGGTTACCGGAGAGGCAAATCTTTGAAAGATATCCTACAGCTCACGGACCCGGTTCACTGCTATACCAACAGGACATGGTTGGAGGATGTTAAGCCAGGATGTTATAGATGCGGTGCCTGTACCACCTGTAACGGGCTAATAACAGGTAAATTCTTCCACCACCCAAGAAGCAGAAAAAGGTACACACATCGACACAGGATGACATGTACGACCAGTCATGTGGTCTATCTGCTGCATTGTCCATGTAGTTTGTTTTACGTGGGTAAAACTAATGACAACCTACGAATACATATGGCTAATCATAAGAGCTCAATTAGAAGGGCCATCAAGAAGGGCGAGTCGGACCAACCAGTTGTCCACCACTTCCTGGAGAGTGGGCATAATGTCTGTGATTTAAGATATACATTGATAGATCATGTTCCTGCACTAAGAAGAGGTGGTGACAGGGGCAACATTCTACTACAGAAAGAATCCAGATGGACATACGAATTGGACACCTTGACCCCTAAGGGCCTGAACGTGAAGCTGGACTGGCAGTGTTTTTTCTAAATATTTTTTTCTATATATTTTTTCTAAATATTTTTTCTAAGGATTTTTTCTATATAATTTTCCCATGAGTATCTTAGTGATTAGGCATATTATTGGGTCACTCCATTCTTATAGTATTACCTGTTTGGTTTTGTTGCTCTTTAAATTTAACTTTACCTATGTGTTTATCTCCAATGTAGTAAATTCAAGCAGAGAGTGTAGAATAGCAGTATATAAAGGGATAATATGGAATTAAGCCTGAGGATCCTGATTATACCCATGTGATATATATTATGCTTTATAACATATGCCTTATATCTAGCTATTTAGGTTTCAGAACAAATTGACAGCGGTTTTATTATTGGTATACAGGCTGTGTCTTACCTTAATAGAAATAGAACTAGTAATTGATGGGGAAATGTTGCTTATGTTTTTAATTTTGTATTATATGCTGTATATATTAATAATGTATTTTTTACACATCTTTTCACGCAGGATTTCACTGTTGGTTAAACGATCACTGGGAATTGAGCCTCCAGCCACATACAACGTCTTTTGATGACGGATATTTGCTGTGGTTGGCACGGGTAGGTGGCTGGCAGCTTCCGGGGGTGTGACCCACTAGTGTGCGGTGTCTCCTTGCAGATGACGTAATGGACGCGCCGAGTTTAGGTGATTGTATCTGTGATTGCTTATTACATTATTGGTTTATTGAATACATAATTGGTGCTAGGGGGGTAGAAGTATATCACTGTTTTTGGTTCACTGATATTGTTTGTCTGAGGATGGGGGTGAAACCCCGAAACGTCACAAAGTAAAATTGTTTTGAAATTCAAACGGAGAGTGCCTGCTTCTTTTTGGGATTGTTTGCACTTTTGCTGTGCACCCCGGATCATAATTGAGAGTGCTTTACCACTGGATTTTGCTCTCTCTCTCTCTCTCTCTCTCTCTCTCTCTCTCTCTCTCTCTATATATATATATATATATATATATATATATATATATATATAAAAGTAAACGGAAAACTCCACGGCACTCCAAAGGGCTAGGTAAGATAAAAGTTCTTTATTTTGCGCAGCTTAAAATCATAGACATGGGCGACAGCCCAATAAAAACATATTAGCAGAGGGAAACAAGTGGAACATCACCCTTCTGTGACATCATACGCGCTTCATGCCTCTGGGGCACTTGTTCACTGATTATCATTATAAGAAATATAACATCCAATAGAAAACATCAATTAAAATGTCAAAATGAACCCCTATAATATATATATAAACAGTATATATATATATATATATATATATATATATATATATATACAAAACATGGAAGGGGCCTGCAATCTCAGACCGGACCGGGTACACATCCCATGACCCTGCAATATGCACAGCCCTGGGTGGCTCTGGGGACAGTGCAACTTCCTGAGAGTGCTATTGTTCACCCAGGGCTGTGCATGTTGCAGGGTCATGGGATGTGTACCCGGTCCGGTCTGAGAGTGCAGTACCCTTCCATGTTTTGTATATGTCTAGGGTGATTACATAAGCCTGTGCACCCTTGACTTGTTCCCAGTTTGTTGGATTGAGAGTTTGCATTCTGTGACTGTTTAGGAACTCAGGTTTTGGAAGAAACCTTGATGTGGTACCTGGGCTTATCCCATTTGGCCAGATGCGGTAACTAACTCTTCCATTTTTGCTTTTAATTTTCACTGATAGCTTGTAAGTGAGTGCTGGACTTTCTCTGTGTGCTGTATTAATTTGTTTTGTAATTTTCCCTATGGGCCTTGCACCCAGACCTGTCTAGGGTTAACTGCCTGTGGCTCTGAGGACAGTGCAGCTTCCTGCGAGTGCTATTGTGCACCCAGGGCTGTGCATGTTTCAGGGTCATGGGATGTGTACCCGGTCCAGTCTGAGAGTGCAGTCCCCTTCCGTGTTTTGTATATGTCTAGGGTGATTACATAAGCCTGTGAACCTTTCACTTGTTCCCAGTTTGTTGGATTAAGAGCGTGCATTGTGTGGCTGTTTAGGGACTCAGGTACCTGGGCTTATCCCATTTGACCAGATGCGGTAACTAACACTTCCATTTTTGCTTTTAATCTTAGCTGAGAGCTATGCCTTTTCACAGAGAAAAAATTTCCTGTAGCATATAAGTCTGATCCTGCCCAATGACAGTCCAGCACCGAAATACCAGGCAATTCTTCTCTGAGCAAGACAAACAACAAACCCCAGATGTACGTTTCGGCCTCTCTTGGGCCTTGTCAGTGAGGTGCAGTTGCATATCTCTAGGGCATGTGTGCAAGGAGTCCAACTTCTGGTTTCCCCCTTTTACTCTTAGGGAGACCTAAGAGTAATTTACATAAAATCAAGAAAATAGAGAGACGCACTCACTGAGACAGAACAATAGCTAGAAAAACACAATTTATGCTTACCTGATAAATTTATTTCTCTTGTGGTGTATCCAGTCCACGGATCATCCATTACTTGTGGGATATTCTCATTCCCAACAGGAAGTTGCAAGAGGACACCCACAGCAGAGCTGTAATATAGCTCCTCCCCTAACTGTCATAGCCAGTCATTCGACCGAAAACAAGCTGAGAAAGGAGGAACCATAGGGTGTAGTGGTTACTGTAGTTTACATTTAAAAATTACCTGCCTTAAAATGACAGGGCGGGCCATGGACTGGATACACCACAAGAGAAATAAATTTATCAGGTAAGCATAAATTGTGTTTTCTCTTGTAAGGTGTATCCAGTCCACGGATCATCCATTACTTGTGGGATACTAATACCAAAGCTAAAGTACACGGATGAAGGGAAGGACAAGGCATGAACTTAAATGGAAGGAACCACTGCCTGTAAAACCTTTCTCCCAAATATAGCCTCCGAAGAAGCAAAAGTATCAAATTTGTAAAATTTTGAAAAAGTATGCAGCGAAGACCAAGTCGCCGCCTTGCAAATCTGTTCAACAGGAGGGGGGCGGAGTTAACCGCCTAGCTGAGCAGACGTGCCATAGTGAAGCTCTGCAGAAAAAGCTATCTCAAACTTTATACAGAGTGATCAAAACATTGAAAATCACCCTTTCTATTGCCCTAACGTTTCCTCAACAGAGGGTACTTACTCTAGGACTTTCGAGCACCTCTGAGAAGAAAAGAGAGGAAGGTACTTTGAGCCCTCAGCTCACACAGACTCAGGAAGCCGATACAGCCCGCAAGCCGGAACGCACAGACAACGCACAGCCCAACAGGTTCACCGGACATTAGCCACACTTGTGGCATTTCACACCGGAGAATTAGTACACTGAACTGGGACCAACAGTGCACGGACCGCAGTTTACTCCTAGCCGCCATACCGGGACCTGAGAGAGACACCGCACCTCCCTCCTACATACAGCGCTGCCTGTACCCCCATAAAGGGGTTTGAGGGACTTACCGACGACACACGCTATCGGAGGCCAGGGAGAGGTGGAGAGCCGCTGCGGTGAGTACCCCGGAGCTTTAACTGCCTAGCTTGAGCGGGGATTTAGTGGCGCGAAAAATCGCCATCTTGTCTTCTTGGAACTTTGCCCAAATTACTTAACGCTGTCCGCAGCACGCTTACACACGGACATTTAAAGCCCCAGCAGGCAGCTCCTTAAGAGGACAGGGCATTAGCGCTTCTAAAACTGAACTACTCGCAACCTAGTAACCTCTGATAATAGGGGTGTGACACAGAGGGAAATAAAGAATCAATAAAATAAAATACCAAAGTATTAAGGCCTACTGCAGCTGCTTGGTGGATGCTGCGTGACCCATCCACCATATCTAGCTGCATTATTTGGGAAAACTCTTATGCCCCCATACTACTGTTAACCCCCTAAACATTAACCTGCTACTTTAACTGCTCACTCCACCTGCATATGCGAGATAGAGTTTTACCTAAAAGAAGAAAAGTCCTTTATATGTGCACTTTGAGACTGAGATAAACCCAATCAGCCTGAGACACCTCAGAACTAATTCTACTCAGCTACTGTGAGTTTTGACCTCTCTCCCTACCATTTCCCACCTGGTCCCTCAGGTGGGTCATATCCTCATCCCCTTATCCCATTTTGTCAAGAGGAGATGCATCCCCTGGGGGGTGGGGTACATAGTCAAGACTGTCGCAGCCTTCTGACAAGCTCTCAGAAATAAGGGGTAAAAACTACATAAAGTACACCCATTACACAAGAAGACACTATTTTTCCTGCCACTACTGAAACCATCTATGCAGGACAAGGCTTCTAACTAGCAGACCTCTAGGCCACGTAGCTCTCAAGAGGACATTTATTTTCACTTGAAAAGAAAAACTTTTAACAGCATGTAACTAAACCCTAAGTGTTTGTGGCCCCGCCGGTCAATGTATCCTTATTAGCTTATGTGAAACAAGCAGGCCCTCCACAGTGATACCCCCGTACCAATAAGAAGTCTTATGTCTCACAGCAATAGGATGTCGCAAGCCCACAAAAGGAAACAGAAGCCCCAAGCCGCGCCAAAGAGAACTGTTGCTGATCACTTCCAGCACCATGCTAACGCTCCCCAACCGGGCTCAGAGGATGAATACTCAGATACCGGTAGTGCCTCAGACACTCAGTCCGGATCATTGCTAAAACAGAAAGCAACACAAGTCCTGGGAACATCTGGCAGTTCCAATAATAATATGATAGAAGCCATCCAGTCCCTATTATCTTCTCACCATGACTCCCTGACCAAGAGATTTGACAGGTCTCATGCGGATTTAAAGAGAGATATTGGCCTCATAGGGGAGCGAACGGACGCGCTAGAGCGCAAACAGGAAGACCTAGCAATAGATCACACCAACCTACTCGGCTACTCCCAATCTCTAGCCATCCAAATCACAGATCTAGAGTTAAAACTGGCAGATCTAGAAGATAGATCTCGCCGTAACAATATTCGTATTAAGGGCATCCCGGAATCAGTCCTGCCACAGGACCTAGAAAAATACCTTCAGGGCCTATTTGAAGCAGTACTGGGACCTGCAACAGGCTCTGAGACCCTTATAGATAGAGCCCACAGGGCCCTTAGAGCTCGCTCAGCAGATGGAGGCCAGCCAAGGGACGTCATAGCGAAGCTCCACTACTACACTTACAGAGAAAAAATATTCAGAGCTTTAGCCAGAGATAAACGCCTACCTGAAGAATATGCCGGTCTACAGGTCTTCCCAGACCTTTCCACTCACACGCTGCAGATTCGCAGACATTACCAGCCCTATACAAAAATACTGAGAGAGAAAGAGTTAAAATATAGATGGGGATTCCCAGTACGCCTCTATATTACCAGAGACGGCCAGCAATACATGGCTTCCACTCCCCAACAGGCCCGTGAATTGCTCCAAAAATGGAACTTACTCCCTGCTGACGGAGAGGATCACTCTTCTACCCCGGGACTGACTACTGGACTAAAAGCGTCGGCTCCACCATGGAAGCCTTTGCCACAAAGACCCCCTAACGCTGCTGGACATTCCACTGAGACCTTCAAGAAGCGCAGAGACCTTATTGACCCACACCAAGATTCAGACCCATAGAGAGCCTGCTTTTATGTTTTCTGTCTCATATTTTCTATTTCATACTATTTCTGCTGAACCTCCTGAAAGAAACAACCAACTCACTACAGGAGGGAACACTTCCTAACCCCGGAAAGTCTATCTCATGGATTGAAAAACATGAAGACGGGTGAGATCTAAGCTATTACATAATGTAACTTACTTGTCTGTTTTTTTTTTCTTCTTACATGGGCACTTACCATAGACTTTGGACATGCTGTTTTTTTTTTGTTTTTTTGTTTACATCTTATTATTCACATATTCACTGTTACGGTCTATTATCACAATGGACAATTACCATGGACCTTAAACATGTTTTTTTTCCATCTTATTGCCTGTATATGTATTGCCACTGCTTATCTTTACAATGGACACTTCTTAGAGACTCTAAACATGCTCTCTTCTTTTTATTGCCCAAATATATACTGTTATTCATTGTTTAGGTTATAGGAATTAGCTATGTTTGTCTCTTGTTAATGAATCACATGCTTATCCTTGATCCCATTGTGCTGAATTATACACTTAAACAATTGAATGACCTCAGACTCACCTATCTGACCGCCCCAGATACCCGACCATGACAGAAATTGAGATTAGACCAAACCTACCCCTGAATAATATGACCATCTCCCCCGAGAGGATTTATCATTAGATGATTCTGCCCTATGACCAGACCATGCTTTAATTCTCCCCATAACCCCTTATCCCATATGGAGATTGCTGGGACATTTCATTTCACTTCACTCCTTTACAGGCCTATTATGAGACGGTTACCCTAACCCTACTGAGATCCTTAATGACAGGCCCTAGCTAATACGGTTCACTGACTCTTAGCTAACGACTTATAACCTAGTGAATCGTATCATCATCTAAGACCCGAATGTCCATACCGCCATTAGGGAGATCCTGTCTATATAGCACATAGAGTATGATATTAGGCAGGAAAAGTTTAGTGATACCTAACAGGGAAGTGGTGATTGTAGAGTTCTTAGTCACTCGATGTTAGGTTATCAAATATAATCCACAGTTCCTCCTGTTGAAAATGTTGAAAATGTTGATGTTGAAATTGAAATTAATGTTATATTGAGAGGTTTACAAAGTTAATTGTTATCTTATATGAGACATACATGCTTCACATATGTTTCTTAAGCTTTACTTTCTTTCTTCTTATCTCGTCTATTTATTTCTCTTCTGCTCTTTCTCCTCTTCTCTTCTTTTTGCATATGGCTCCAAACCGGCGGGGCCATGAACCCCTCTCCGCTTAGCTCCCCCCCAATTTATTAGTTGTGCCCCACTGGCATAGACCAGTCGGTGCACTCATTGCGAAAGTGTACGCTCACCACTTTTAGCCAGTCACGGAAGTTCCTTAATCATTACATACCATTTCTTTCGTTCCAAAACGTCCCACGAGCCCCTAGGCCCCACTGCATATACCCAGACCCCTGTAATTAATAACTAGAATACACTCGCCCTCCAATTAGCTCAGGAAATCTCGCCCACACCCCTAAAATGATCCCTATACGCATAGCCACGCTGAATGCGCAAGGCCTAAATTCCCCCACTAAGAGAAAACTATTACAGCAATATGCTCTGATACACAAGATTCACATTATGTTCCTACAAGAGACCCATTGGATGGGGGAGCCCCGTGTTTCTGGACTTTCCCAGCACTACCCAGTTTGTGAAACTGCTTCTAACCTAGAAAGCAAAAACAAAGGAGTTGCCATCTTGATTAGTAAAGAACTGTCATTCAAATTGGAATATGTCGAAAGAGACAGTGAGGGTAGATTTTTGATTCTTATCTGTTCGCTCAATAACTCACTATTTACGTTGGTATCATTGTACGCACCCAACTCCAAGCAGATCCCATTCCTTCGCAAACTTTTGACACACATAGATCAGATTAAGAGGGGACACCTAGTAATAGGGGGAGACTTCAATATGGTCTGGAACCCAACCACTGACAAACAGTCCTCTGTTGCGGTACACTCTGAGAGAAATACTTCCTCTATCTCCAATGCCTTCCGGAAACTCATATACCAGCATAACCTCTATGATGCCTGGAGGTGCTTAGCACCCTCAGTGAAAGACTTCACGCATCATTCAAAGGCCCATAACTCGTACTCCAGACTGGATTATATATTCTGCGACTCATGGTCTTTAGACCAATTTGTCAACCCCAACATTAAACCATGCACGTGGTCAGACCATGACATGGTCTACCTAGACTTTACTAAATTGCAAGCTTCCACTAATAGGCCCCCATGGAAACTCTCGGATCATTGGTTATCGGAAATAGAACTCCCTGCACTCCAAGAGATTGTACAGGAGTTTCTGACACATAATGATTCAGGACTCTCTGATATCACTATGGTATGGGCCGCTCTCAAAGCGTACCTGCGTGGACACTTCATTAAAAAAGCGGCTAGATTGCGTAAAGAGGCTGGCCAACCCTTAGCGAAATTATATGGAGATCTCCGAACCCTAGAACAGGAGAATAAAACTAGCCCAAACACTCAGATAGCTCTCCAAATAGGACTCATCAGAGACGAAATCTCCAAAAGAGATTTATCACGGGTCCAGGAGAACCTACACAAGCTTAAACAGCTGTATTACCATAAGGGCAATAGAGCAGACAAACTTTTAGCCAATAAGCTCCGCAAGCGCATGCTGCAGAAAAGGATACCCTGCATCTCAACGAGTGAAGGTGTAGTATATTCCCCTAAAGAAATAGGATCAGCATTCGCTGATTACTACTCCTCCCTATACAACATTGGGAACTCTAAAACAGCTGGCGACCCTGCACATGTTAACATCTCCAGGTTTTTGGAGAGATTACCTGTGCCCACCCTATCTGAGGAATCTAGGGCCGAACTGGAACGACAGTTCACGTTGGCGGAAGTTAAAGGAGCTATAAAAGATCTAGCTCCTCATAGGGCACCCGGACCAGATGGGTTTACGGTCACGTTTTACCGAGAGCTCGGCCCAATCATATCTCCGGTGCTACTTCGGCTGTTCCAGAGTGTAGCAACCAGGGGCGCCTTCCTGGCGGAGTTCCTGGAAGCGAACATCACCACTATTCACAAAGAGGGTAAGGACCCATTACTGTGCTCCAGTTACAGACCCATATCGCTTATTAATGTAGATGCCAAAATCTATGCCAAAATATTGGCAAACCGATTAGGGAAGCATCTACACACAATTATACACCTTGACCAGGTGGGTTTTGTGCAGGGGAGACAGGGAACTGATAATACCCGACGCCTTTTAAATATATATTCGGAGGCAATGGACATGGGACTCCCTATACTCACCCTGTCGCTTGACGCCGAGAAGGCCTTTGACAGGGTGAGATGGGCTTACTTATTTCAGACACTCTCGGCGTTTGGCGTGCCGGACCCGTTTATCACCGCGACTAAAGCACTATATTCAACCCCAACCGCAGTGGTTAGGGGAGTGGGATTCTGTTCCCCTAAAATTATAATTAGTAATGGAACCAGACAGGGGTGCCCTCTCTCCCCTTTACTGTTCGTTCTAGCTATCGAACCCCTAGCAATTGCAATTAGAGAATCGACACTGATCCATGGGGTGCAGATGCATGACACCCCCCAAAAGCTTGCACTCTTTGCCGATGATCTTACGGTCTTCCTTTCAGACCCAGTAGAATCTCTCCCTCCCTTGATGGCCCTTTTTAAACAATTTGGTGACATCTCCTATTACAAATTGAATGTGGCCAAAACAGAGGCTTACTCTATCAATATCCCTCAGAATGAGAGAGACGAAATCCAGCGCCTTTATTCTTTCAAGTGGTCTTGCAAGGGGATCCGTCACTTGGGAGTCTTCCTCTCACATAAAAAGACTGTGGTGATCAAAGAGAACTTTGAAACACTACTAACGAAGGTCACTTCAGAAATTAATTCAAAGAGATATTGCGATATATCTTGGATGGGCAGGGTGGCAGCCCTTAAAATGATGATCCTATCGAAGCTCACCTACCTATTTCGCTGTATTCCGATACCAGTCCCAGGGGCGCTGCTGAGGAGGTTCCAGACCCTCTTCAACTCATACACCTGGCATGACAAAAGACCCCGAGTGGCAGCGCATATCTTGCAACAACCAATAGAGAGAGGGGGTCTTGGCCTTCCCAGTATTAAAACATACCACGAGGCAGCAATGCTAACCCACGCTACAGCATGGGCTCAGTCCCTTCCACCAACAAGATGGAGAGAGCTGGAGCAGGCATCGCTCCCAGCATACATCCACTTGGAAGATCTCCTTTGGCTGCCCCAACATTGGCAAACCAAGGTCCACATCGCGAACGATATTGTGAAGGGGTGCCGAGATGCTTGGACTAAGCTGAGACACAATAAACTAGTGGCTCCACACCCCTCGCCAATACACCCAATAAGAGGTCTCTTGATAGGGCTACTTAACTCAAATCTCAGTTCATGGGCTACTACGGGACTAAACTCTGTGAGAGACTTTTACAGTAACGGACAGCTACGGCCACACAGGGACATGGTAGACCTGCCCACACTGTCCTCTAGACATCAATTTGACTTAATGAGACTCTGTACTCTAATGAGATCTTGGGGCTTTTTAGATGACACACTGAGAGACCTGACTGTCTGGGAGACGCGGTGGACTACCAATACGCAACTACACAAACCCCTCTCGGTACACTACCACTGCCTTTTGGAGGAAGGGGCTACCCCAAAAACAGTTCATATGAATACATGGGAAGAAGAACTACAAGCTACATTTTCAGCAGAAACCTGGGGCAAAGCCATTGAGCTAACGAAAAAGGCGACCCACTGTATCACTCTATATGAGTTATATTTCAAGGTGATAACCAGATGGCACTTAGTGCCCACAAAATTAAGGAGACTTTTCCCAGAACACTCACAACTGTGCTGGAGGGAGTGTGGGGAGCCGGGCTCCCCCATCCATGTTTGGTGGACCTGCCCAAAGCTAGCGACTTATTGGCAGAAAGTAGGTAAGATCTGTACAGACCTGGAGTTAACTCAAGCCCTGAACCCAGCCCTAGCCATCTTACACTTAGACATAGACAAGCTCCCTAAAGCTAAACAAAACCTCTTGATCTATATTCTCATGTCTGCTAAACTGCTTATAGCCAGAAACTGGAAAAAGAGCCAGCCCCCCAGATTACAAAGTGTTATTGAGAACGTGAACTACCTCAAAAATATGGAAAATTACGTTGCTAGAGAGAGAAGGCAACTGAGCAATTATTGCGTTATTTGGGAACCCTGGGACTCTATGCTGGCCCGCTCGACCCCTAGTATTGGAACCTAGACACTGGAGGGAGGGTTGATAGATAAGAATGTACCCCCCCCAAACACCCTCGCCCGTGGCCCATATGCTCACTTCCTGCCCCTTCCCCTATCTGGGACCTGTGATAGTAGTCCAGAGCTCTACCTGCCAGATAGCAAGCGGAGAGGGTCGGAGAACTCCCTGCTTTATTTGGAACCTGAGCTACCACATACTGAGTAATACTTTGCTAATTGATTACCTCTTCTGACTGGTTTGTTGGTTTTAAGGATTACACCTTTGTAAACTGATTATATATACCTCAACGAAAAACAAAGTACTAATGGCACTGCTGAAATTTGGCAATTAGGGTATCCTGTTAATGTCTGGGTTTATTGATGGGATATAATATCCACCAATTTATATTTTTGGCCCAGATTGAGTATATTACAAAGTGGCTGAGGTGCTGTGTACTGGTTTGAACAAAAGAACAAAATCAATCCTGGGATTGAAGAAAGTGTACACTTGTTTAGCACTCTTTCCCTAATTAATGGTGGCAATAATTGAACAGTATATAGGTATACTAGAGAAGGAGGTGTACTTGGATTTTTTAAAATATAACCTTTATTGGGTAATTTAAAATAAAAACACAAACAAAATCACACACATACAGTTAAGTTAAAAATACAGGTTTGGGTCAATTGGTTTAATTTAATAATCTTGGATTTGGAAAGGAGTTGTGGCATACACAAGGTATGATTCTAATAGAATAATTCTCTGTTTGGAGTATTGAGTAGAAGTCCAATAGGGAACTTATATTCTTCACACTTGTTTTCTGATAGTTGGAGCTTTTGACCACTTTCTTGTGGACTTTGCTATATATTTTTGATCTCTATTTCAAGGTGGGGTCCCAAGTTGTGACACTTTTACATTTAAGAACTAGCAGTTATCAGGTTGGTACTATATATGGAATTATATATGTCACTGTCTAGGGACTCTAGGTGGAAGTTTCTAGTTACTTGTGAGATGCTTTGTATCTTCTTGTCTATTACACTATGCGTGAATTATATGCATCAATTTTTTGGACTTCCAATTTTGTTCCTGGTGTCTAGTATATTGTTCCATATATCTGAGACATTGTAAACTGCTATAGTAATGAATGCAGTATAGTGTTCCCCCTGGGGTAAATAATACCAGCAGTCTATAGACGTGTTTAAAGTAATGAACTTGCGTCTGCTACTATTATATCTTCTGTATATACATGCTACCGATGTATATCTTAAGTGAGTTTGAAGAAAATATTAACTGGGCTCTCAAGCCTGTTTGAGAGTTTGCCACTTGTATAGAGCTAGGTTGATCTAAAAGTTCTTTTATTCCTTTTTTCTATACAGATTTTTTTATTCTCTTGGCATAGATTTTAGTGAATTACGTTTTCTAAAATAAAAGGTCACTTTGTATCTGGCCAAGTAGAAAATAAGCTGCTTGATTCGCCAGGTGAAAAAGATGTTAGTATATTATTATAACCTAACTCAACTTAAAAATTGTCCTTTGATTTAGCACAACTTATATTATCTCAATTTTGTAATGTATGTTCAGTATTATGGTACAATATCTGGACAGAGTTTCTTTTACTTTACTTTGTATTTGAATCTCTTTCTGATGATAATATTTAAAATAGACTGTTAGGTGGTTAAATCTTAGGAAACACTGTCTGAATTGTTCTTATATTTCACTACTATATGATAGTATTTCACCGGTAACTTCTTACTGCTGTTTGAATGATTAGTAAGACTATACAGACTGTATATTCATAAAGGGTGAGAAAAATATATCCCTACTGCATCTTAGCGCTAAATATTACTGGTAACTTCTTATGGTCATTAGGCAGAATAGAGAGAGTATTAAGACTGTAAGTTCATATAAGGTACATATGATAATGTTATGGATGTTTAGATTAACAGTCCGTTGATTCTACTCCGTATTTAAAGTGTCTTATTCACATATGGTGGTTATAACAGTGACAACAACCTCTAATCATTCATAAGAGTATAGTATGTTTGTTACAATTAAATTAGGTTGGTGCGATATACTGATTTCCCAGCCCCTTATTGTTAGTCTAGTAATAATTTGTTTTGCTGCTAGTAGCAAATTAAGTGATTGCTGCTGTTACCAGATGGATCCCAACTCTGAGGACTTATCCACATATAGCGGTTATAGTAATAACTTAAGTGCACCAATCAAGGTGAATTTTGTATCTTATTTTTGGTTACACTGTTGCTTAAATTGTTCCATATTGTATATCTGTCTTCAGGCAGTCTAAGTTCTCATGAACACTACCATAGATATAAACTAATTGGTTTTGTTTTTAATATATAATATATTCGTTTTCAAGTCTCATATCTATGGCTTTATCAATAGACTTTACTGCCGGTAATAAATTAAATCTACCTTGCTATTTGCTCGATAGGACCCAGCTCAGGGGTCAATTCATTTGTCTATGTTTCCAAATCTGCCTTGCTATGTGCTCGATAAGACCCAGCTCAAGGGTCGATTAATTTATCTGTATTTCCAAATCCTAATGTCTAAATATGTTAGACCGACATTCCTGCTATTTAAAAAATGCTAACATGCATTCACACCAAACAATTCCCTGACATGTTTCGCCACTAACGTGGCTTTCTCAAAGGGTCACCCTTTGAGAAAGCCACGTTAGTGGCGAAACATGTCAGGGAATTGTTTGGTGTGAATGCATGTTAGCATTTTTTAAATAGCAGGAATGTCGGTCTAACATATTTAGACATTAGGATTTGGAAATACAGATAAATTAATCGACCCTTGAGCTGGGTCTTATCGAGCACATAGCAAGGCAGATTTGGAAACATAGACAAATGAATTGACCCCTGAGCTGGGTCCTATCGAGCAAATAGCAAGGTAGATTTAATTTATTACCGGCAGTAAAGTCTATTGATAAAGCCATAGATATGAGACTTGAAAACGAATATATTATATATTAAAAACAAAACCAATTAGTTTATATCTATGGTAGTGTTCATGAGAACTTAGACTGCCTGAAGACAGATATACAATATGGAACAATTTAAGCAACAGTGTAACCAAAAATAAGATACAAAATTCACCTTGATTGGTGCACTTAAGTTATTACTATAACCGCTATATGTGGATAAGTCCTCAGAGTTGGGATCCATCTGGTAACAGCAGCAATCACTTAATTTGCTACTAGCAGCAAAACAAATTATTACTAGACTAACAATAAGGGGCTGGGAAATCAGTATATCGCACCAACCTAATTTAATTGTAACAAACATACTATACTCTTATGAATGATTAGAGGTTGTTGTCACTGTTATAACCACCATATGTGAATAAGACACTTTAAATACGGAGTAGAATCAACGGACTGTTAATCTAAACATCCATAACATTATCATATGTACCTTATATGAACTTACAGTCTTAATACTCTCTCTATTCTGCCTAATGACCATAAGAAGTTACCAGTAATATTTAGCGCTAAGATGCAGTAGGGATATATTTTTCTCACCCTTTATGAATATACAGTCTGTATAGTCTTACTAATCATTCAAACAGCAGTAAGAAGTTACCGGTGAAATACTATCATATAGTAGTGAAATATAAGAACAATTCAGACAGTGTTTCCTAAGATTTAACCACCTAACAGTCTATTTTAAATATTATCATCAGAAAGAGATTCAAATACAAAGTAAAGTAAAAGAAACTCTGTCCAGATATTGTACCATAATACTGAACATACATTACAAAATTGAGATAATATAAGTTGTGCTAAATCAAAGGACAATTTTTAAGTTGAGTTAGGTTATAATAATATACTAACATCTTTTTCACCTGGCGAATCAAGCAGCTTATTTTCTACTTGGCCAGATACAAAGTGACCTTTTATTTTAGAAAACGTAATTCACTAAAATCTATGCCAAGAGAATAAAAAAATCTGTATAGAAAAAAGGAATAAAAGAACTTTTAGATCAACCTAGCTCTATACAAGTGGCAAACTCTCAAACAGGCTTGAGAGCCCAGTTAATATTTTCTTCAAACTCACTTAAGATATACATCGGTAGCATGTATATACAGAAGATATAATAGTAGCAGACGCAAGTTCATTACTTTAAACACGTCTATAGACTGCTGGTATTATTTACCCCAGGGGGAACACTATACTGCATTCATTACTATAGCAGTTTACAATGTCTCAGATATATGGAACAATATACTAGACACCAGGAACAAAATTGGAAGTCCAAAAAATTGATGCATATAATTCACGCATAGTGTAATAGACAAGAAGATACAAAGCATCTCACAAGTAACTAGAAACTTCCACCTAGAGTCCCTAGACAGTGACATATATAATTCCATATATAGTACCAACCTGATAACTGCTAGTTCTTAAATGTAAAAGTGTCACAACTTGGGACCCCACCTTGAAATAGAGATCAAAAATATATAGCAAAGTCCACAAGAAAGTGGTCAAAAGCTCCAACTATCAGAAAACAAGTGTGAAGAATATAAGTTCCCTATTGGACTTCTACTCAATACTCCAAACAGAGAATTATTCTATTAGAATCATACCTTGTGTATGCCACAACTCCTTTCCAAATCCAAGATTATTAAATTAAACCAATTGACCCAAACCTGTATTTTTAACTTAACTGTATGTGTGTGATTTTGTTTGTGTTTTTATTTTAAATTACCCAATAAAGGTTATATTTTAAAAAATCCAAGTACACCTCCTTCTCTAGTATACCTATATACTGTTCAATTATTGCCACCATTAATTAGGGAAAGAGTGCTAAACAAGTGTACACTTTCTTCAATCCCAGGATTGATTTTGTTCTTTTGATTATATATACCTGTATACCTCTAAAATGTTCATTGCATATACATAAGGTGACCTCTGTAAAAACGAGGATTCCTACACAGGAAGAAACTTCTATTCTCAGTTCTTGACAGCAATATTAGAACCCTGTGCATAAGAATGCTACTTTCATACTTTGTTAAATGTTGACTTTGTTTATATTCATATTTGAGAAAGGCTGTATGTTAAAAATATATCCTCAATAAAAAAACTTGCAAAAAAAAAAAAAAAAAAAAATCTGTTCAACAGAAGCCTCATTTTTAAAGGCCCAAGTGGAAGCCACAGCTCTAGTGGAATGAGCTGTAATCCTTTCAGGAGGCTGCTGTCCAGCAGTCTCATAGGCTAAGCGGATTAAGCTTCTTAGCCAAAAAGAAAAGGAGGTTGCCAAAGCCTTTTGACCTCTCCTCTGTCCAGAGTAGACAACAAACAAAGCAGATGTTTGACGAAAATCTTTAGTAGCTTGCAAGTAAAACTTTAAAGCACAGACCACGTCCAGATTGTGTAACACAAGGATGGAGCAACAATCTCTTGATTGATATTCTTGTTAGATACCACCTTAGGTAAGAAGCCAGGTTTGGTACGGAGAACTACCTTATCCGTATGAAAAATCAGATAAGGAGAATCACATTGAAAGGCAGATAGCTCAGAGACTCTACGAGCCGAGGAAATAGCTACCAAAAAAAAAAAGAAAAGAACTTTCCAAGATAAAAGTTTGATATCTATGGAATGAAGAGGTTCAAACGGAACTCCTTGAAGAACCTTAAGAACCAAGTTTAAGCTTCATGGTGGAGCAACAGGTTTAAACACAGGCTTGATTCAAACTAAAGCCTGACAAAATGCCTGAACGTCTGGAACATCTGCCAGACGCTAGTGCAAAAGAATAGACAGAGCAAAAATCTGTCCCTTTAAGAAACTAGCTGACAATCCTTTTTCCAAACCTTCTTGGAGAAAAGATAAAATCCTAGGAATCCTGACCTTACTCCATGAGTAACCCTATGATTCACACCAATAAAGATATCTATGCCATACCTTATGGTAAATTTTCCTGGTGACAGGCTTTCGTGCCTGTATTAAGGTATCAATAACTGACTCGGAGAAGACACGCTTTGATAAAATCAAGCATTCAATCTCCAGGCAGTAAGCCTCAGAGAAATTAGATTTGGATGGTTGAAAGGACCCTGAAGTAGAAGGTCCTGTCTCAGAGGCAGAGACCATCGTGGAAAGGATGACATGTCCACTAGATCTGCATACCAGGTCCTGCGTGGCCACGCAGGTGCTATCAGAATCACTGATGCTCTCTCCTGCTTGAGCTTGGCAATCAGTCGAGGGAGCAGAGGAAACGGTGGAAACACATAAGCCAGGTTGAAAGACCAGGGTGCTGCTAGAGTATCTATCAGTGTCGCCTTGGGATCCCTGGACCTGGATCCGTAACACGGAAGCTTGGCATTCTGGCGAGATGCCATTAGATCCAGTTCTGGTTTGCCCCAATGGAGAATCAGTTGTGCAAATACCTCCGGGTGGAGTTCCCACTCTCCCGGATGAAAAGTCTGACAACTTAGAAAATCCACCTCCCAGTGCTCTACACCTGGGATATGGATAGCTGATAGGTGGCAAGAGTGAATCTCTGCCCAGTGAATTATTTTTGAAACTTCTAACATCTCTAGGGAACTTCTTGTTCCCCCTCGATGGTTGATGTAAGCTACAGTCGTGATGTTGACCGACTGAAATCTGATGTACCTCAGAGTTGCTAACTGAGGCCAAACCTGAAGAGCCTTGAATATCGCTCTTAGTTTCAGAATATTTATTGGAAGGAGAGACTCCTCCTGAGTCCACGATCCCTGAGCCTTCAGGGAGTTCCACACTGCACCCCAACCTAGAAGGCTGGCATTTGTTGTTACAATAGTCCAATCTGGCCTGCGAAGGTCATACCTTTGGACAGATGGACCCAAGATAGCCACCAGGGAAGAGGATCCCGGGTCTCTTGGTCCAGATTCAGTTGAGGGGCCAAATCTGTGTAATCCCCGCTCCACTGACTGAGCCTGCATAAATGCAGCGGTCTGAGATGTAAGCGTGCAAACGGCACTATGTCCATTGCCGCTACCATTAAGCCGATTACTTCTATACACTGAGCCACCAAAGGGCGCGGAATGGAATGAAGAACCCGACAGGAATTTAGAAGCTTTGATAACCTGGACTCCTTCAAGGTAAATTTTCATTTCTACAGAATCTATCAGAGTCCCTAGAAAGGAAACTCTTGTGAGTGGGGATAGAGAACACTTTTCCTCGTTCACTTTCCACCCATGCGACCTCAGAAATGCCAGTACTACGTCCGTATGAGACTTGGCAATTTGGAAGTTTGATGCCTGTATCAGGATGTCGTCTAAATAAGGGGCTACTGCTATGCCCCGCGGCCTTAGGACCGCCAAAAGCGACCCTAGAACCTTTGTAAAGATTCTTGGGGCTGTAGCTAATCCAAAGGGAAGAGCTACAACTGGTAATGCCTGTCTTGAAAGGCAAACCTGAGAAACCGATGATGATCTTTGTGTATCGGAATGTGAAGATAAGCATCCTTTAGATCCACTGTAGTCATATATTGACCCTCCTGGATCAGTGGTAGGATGGTACGAATAGTTTCCATCTTGAACGACGGAACTTTGAGGAATTTGTTTAAGATCTTTAGATCCAAAATCGGTCTGAAGGTTCCCTCTTTTTTGGGAACCACAAAAAAATTTGAGTAAAAACCCTGTTCCTGTTCCTCCTTTGGAACTGGATGGATCACTCCCATAACTAGGAGGTCTCGTACACAGTGTAAGAATGCCTCACTCTTTATCTGGTTTGCAGATAATTGTGAAAGGTGAAATCTCCCTTTTGCGGGGGAAGCTTTGAAGTCCAGAAGATATCCCTGGGATATAATTTCCAACGCCCAGGGATCCTGAACATCTCTTGCCCACGCCTGGGCAAAGAGTGAAAGTCTGCCCCCTACTAGATCCGTTCCCGGATAGGGGGTCGTTCATTCATGCTGTCTTAGAGGCAGCAGCAGGCTTTTTGACCTGCTTACCTTTTTTCCAGGTCTGGTTTGGTCTCCAGACCGTCTTGGATTGAGCAAAAGTTCCCTCTTGTTTATTATTAGAGGAAGTTGATGCCGCACCTGCCTTGAAGTTTCGAAAGGCACGAAAATTAGACTGTTTGGCCCTAGATTTGGACCTGTCCTGAGGAAGGGCACAACCTTTTCCTCCCGTGATATCAGCAATAATCTCCTTCAAACCAGGCCCGAATAGGGTCTGCCCCTTGAAGGGAATGTTAAGTAGCTTAGATTTTAAAGTCACGTCAGCTGACCATGATTTAAGCCATAGCGCTCTGCGTGCCTGTATAGCAAAACCAGAATTCTTAGCCGTTAGTTTATTCAAATGAACAATGGCATCAGAAATAAAATAATTGGCTACCTTAAGTGCTCTAAGTTTACCAAGTATGTTATCCAATGGAGTCTCTACCTGTAAAGCCTCTTCCAGAGACTCAAACCAGTACGCCGCAGCAGCAGTGACAGGGGCAATGCATGCAATGGGCTGTAGGATAAAACCTTGTTGAATAAATATTTTCTTAAGGTAACCTTCTAATTTTTTATCCATTGGCTCTAAAAAAGCACAACTGTCCTCGACAGGGATAGTAGTACGCTTTGCTAGAGTAGAAACTGCTCCCTCCACCTTAGGGACTGTCTGCCATAAGTCCCGTGTGGTGGCGTCTATTGGAAAACATTTTTCTAAAAATAGGAGGGGAAGAGAACGGCACACCTGGTCTATCCCATTCCTTATTAATAATTTCTGTAAACCTTTTAGGTATTGGAAAAACATCAGTACACACCGGCACTGCAAAGCATTTATCCAGTCTACAAAATTTATCTGGCACTGCAATGGTATCACAGTCATTCAGAGCAGCTAAAACCTCCCGAAGTAACACGCGGAGGTGTTCAAGCTTAAATTTAAATGTAGAAATATTTGAATCAGGTATCTTTCCTGAGTCATTAACATCACCCTCTGACTGAAGCTCTCCTTCCTCAGCTTCTGCATATTGTGAGGCAGTATCAGACATGGTTCTTAAAGCGTCAGTAGGCTATGCATTTTGTCTCACCCCAGAGCTATCTCGCTAACCTCTAAGTTCAGGTAGTCTGGCTAATACCGCTGACAGTGTATTATCCATGACTGCCGCCATGTCTTGTAAAGTAAACGCTATGGGCGCCCTAGATGTACTTGGCACCATTTGAGCGTGAGTCCCTTGGGCGGGAGTCAAAGGGTCTGACACGTGGGGAGAGTTAGTCGGCATAACTTTCCCCTCGTCAGATTCCTCTGGTGATAATTTTTTTAAAAACAGAATATGAAATCAGTACATTTGGTACACATTCTAAGAGGGGGTTCCACCATGGCTTTTAAACATAATGAACAAGGAGTTTCTTCTATGTCAAACATGTTTATACAGACTAGCAATGAGACTAGCAAGCTTGGAAAACACTTTAAATCAAGTTAACAAGCAAATATAAAAAACGGTATTGTGCCTTTAAGAGAAACAAATTTTGACAGAATTTGAAAAACAGTGAAAAAATGCAGTAAATCAAATGAAATTTTTACAGTGCATGTAATAGGCTAGCAGAGCATTGCATCCACTTTCAAATGGATGATTAACCCCTTAGTTCAAAAAACGGATCAAAAAAACGAAAAAGCTGTGGTCCTACCTTCCCCAATAAACGACTTTGGAAAGCCTTTGAGCCCTTTAGAGATGCCCTATAGCATACAGGGGACTCCTGAGGGAAGCTGGATGTCACAGTTTGTAATTTTAACTGCACCAACTGTAACTTTTATACTATAACAGTGGAAAGCCTCAGTAAAACTGTTTCTAGTCAAAATTTAAGCCAGCCATGTGGAAAAAACTAGGCCCCAATAAAGTTTTATCACCAATGCATATATAAAAACGATTAAACATGCCAGCAAACGTTTATATTGCAATATCATAAGGGTATTACCCCTGGGAGTAAGCATGATACCAGTCGTTATTAAATCACTGTATTCAGGCTTAACTTACATTAATCCGGTATCAGCAGCATTTTCTAGTGTTTTCCATCTCTAGAAAAAATTATAGCTGCACATACCTGATAGCAGAATAAACTGCACGCCATTCTCTCGCTGAAGTTACCTCATCTGTGTAATCCCCTCAGACATATGTGAGAATAGCAATGGATCTTAGTTACAACCTGCTAAGATCATAGAAACCTCAGGCAGATTCTTCTTCTATTTACTGCCTGAGACAAAATAGCACAACTCCGGTACTATTTAAAAATAACAAACTTTTGATTGAAGAAAATAAACTAGCTATATTTAACCACTCTCTCCTACAACATCCTAGCTTGTTGAGAGTTGCAAGAGAATGACTGGCTATGACAGTTAGGGGAGGAGCTATATTACAGCTCTGCTGTGGGTGTCCTCTTGCAACTTCCTGTTGGGAATGAGAATATCCCACAAGTAATGGATGATCCGTGGACTGGATACACCTTACAAGAGAAAACTTCTGTGCTTGTCCACAAGGCCAGTGCCACTCAGGGTGCAGTCTCTTTTTGCACACTATGCCTTTTCACAGAGAAAAAATATCCTGTAGCATATCAGTCTGATCCTGCCCAATGACAGTCCAGCACCGAAATACCAGGCAATTCTTCTCTGAACAAGACAAACAACAAACCCTAGACATACGTTTCAGCCTCTCTTGGGCCTCGTCAGTGAGGTGCAGTTGCATATCTCTAGGGCATGTGTGCAAGGAGTCCAGATCGAGGGAGATTACCAGTGGTCTTGTATGTCTTCCATTTTCTAATTATTGTGCCCACAGTTGATTTCTTCACACCAAGCTGCTTGCCTATTGCAGATTCAGTCTTCCCAGCCTGGAGCAGGTCTACAATTTTGTTTCTGGTGTCCTTCGACAACTCTTTGGTCTTCACCATAGTGGAGTTTGAAGTGTGACTGTTTGAGGTTGTGGACAGGTGTCTTTTATACTGATAACAAGTTCAAACAGGTGCCATTAATACAGGTAATGAGTGGAGGGCAGAGGAGCCTCTTAAAGAAGAAGATACAGGTCTTTGAGAGCCAGAAATCTTGCTTGTTTGTAGGTGACCAAATACTTATTTTTCACCATAATATGCAAATAAATTCTTTCCAAATCAGATAATGTGATTGTCTGGATTTGTTTCCACATTTTTTCTCTCATAGTTGAGGTATACCTATGATGAAAATTGCAGGCCTCTCTCATCTTCTTAAGTGGGAGAACTAGCACAATTGGTGGATGACTAAATACTTTTTTGCCCCACTGTATATATATGTATATATACAGTATATATATATATTTATTTATTTTTTAAATATATTGATGTATCTATATCTATCTATCTATCTATCTATCTATCTATCTATCTATCTATCTATCTATCTCTCACTCTGTCACTCTATATATATATTTTTTAAATGGCTACATGTCTCTCAATATTGCAATGTTTGAATAAAGCAATGTTGTCTTTCATATCTCTATATTTATTGATATGACTATTTGTAGATATTGTAAATATATTATTATTCAAATCAATAAAAAGTGAGAATATAAAATGTTATGTGAAGCATTAGTCAAATAATTGTTACATTTCAAAGAATGTTAGTTCTGGGCTTATATATGTTATTTCATTATGCAGATAGACAAGACAATATCAAGCAACATCAATACTTTTCACTTTTATTATTATTCCTCAGATATCCTATTTATTATAAATAGCAATGCACATGTGCAAGCCAATCACATGAGTCATCTATGTGCAGCCATCAATCAGCAGCTACATAGTTTATTTACATATGCTCTTCATTAAAGGATAGCAAAAGAGTGAAGAGCTATCAAATATATATCAACCAATTCAACATATATTTTGTTTTTCATGTCCCTTCAAAAGAATACTTAAAGGAATACTGCAACACTACAATTTATATATTTTTTTTTTATTATAAACATTAACTTATTTTTAAAATATTAAAATAAAAAGGTATAAAACAAAATAAAATACATTTAAAAAAGCCCCGTAGTGCCACCTGTATGTTCATTATGTTCCAAACAACATTATCATGGATCTCAGCCAGTCGGGAAATAAATGGGGGATAATGGGGTCAGTCTGTGTCCCCCGATCTTCCTCTATAAAAAAACAAAATAAGATACGTTTTAACAATTCAGTATCAAGATAGAATTTTTAAATCATAATATGATAATATATTACCTTCTGCCACAGCCACCTCATTATCTGCCATTGCTGGCGAAATGGCTGGGGCAGGATCCGTGGTCACAGATTCATCACTCTTAGTTGTAAGAGATGAAGCACAAACACAAATCATTGTTAGGATGAGGATTATGTGACAAGTCCCAGATTATACACATCATTGTTATAAAACACAATATAAGATATGTTGTACCAATTCAGTATCAATATAGGAGTGTTAAAACATAATATGATAATATATTACATTCTTCTTTAGCCACCTCGTTATCTGCCATTGCTGGCGACATGGCTAGAGCAGGATCCGTGGCCACTGATTCATCACTCTCAGCTGTCAGGGATGAAGCACAAACACAATTCATTGTTAGGATGAGGATTATGTGACAAGTCTGAGATTATACTCATCATTGC